>NW_009916208.1:31389-128550 GCF_000696875.1 Nestor notabilis | reverse complement strand
GGGTTTTTTTTGCCCTACAGTCCAACAACTTTAAAGCCTAATGAGTTAAGAATTGCCCAGGATGATAATGGGGCTGCTAAGACTCTTTAATGATTGGCATGGCTCATGAAGGGGTGAAACAAAACTGAAGGAGGCTCCCTGGGGAAGGGTGTAAGGCTACAAAGGGTTGAGTGGGCAACTTGGAGAAAGGGACTGTTGCTTTCACACAGTTAGGTGTTTAAAGGAAGCCAAACCATGGCCACAGCTGACTAATTTTGGCTAATTGGAACCTGCATGGGTCGAGGCTTGGTGGCCTTGCTGCTGTTAGGTCAGGGCAGCATCCATCACTGGCCTCTCCTCTGAACAGCAGCCCATCCGCTGCCTGTGACAGTGCATACAAGCAGGAACACTGGCTGAAAGCTATTCCTTGTGGAAGATCACATTGTGCCCATTTGTCTTTGTGCTGCTTTCCCATAGCTGGGGTGGATGATCAAGGAAGTGCATGGGTAGACCAACCTCATGCAATGTCCTTGCTCTTCCTCCTGCTTCAGGGCCAATTTGTCACTGTAGAGCCTTTCTCTCCCTTCTCTGCTGACAGATTAGCTACTGTTCAACCACTGCTCATCTCCTAGCCGAAATCCTAGGTAAAAACTGTATCTGATGATGGTGGGTATGTGGGCTTTGATCCTCAGCAGGGGTGGCTCTAGTATGGGGCTTCACTGTGGGAGCAGGGGGTGCAGCTGAGTGATTTGAATTGTCTGTTTGGATTTTTGCTTCCAAACTGTGAATAAAAGAGCCTTTCTTGTGTAGCAACACTTCCAGAGATGCAGAATTCCCTTACAAAAGCATGGAGTCTTTGTGGTGGGTGCATGGATGTGTGGGGCCAGCTATGGTGAGAGGTGTGGGCTGATAAGCTGCCTTCTTACTCCTACTGTCTATTGCAGTGTGGAGGACTGGCCTGGTTTTAGGCAATGTTCTGTCACTCAAATGTATAAATCCTAAAATACATCAGGCAAAAGTATAGTTTTGACAGTATCTCTGCCTATTCACTTTTTCACTCAAAAAATACGATCACAATGCATGCTTGTTTGGTACAATTATTATAGCTGGTAAACACAGTGCATTGGCTTGGACACAATGGCTCCCTAAAGCCTATTGTGTTTTAGGGTGTTTTTAATCATAATTCTTTGACTGAAATGCAGGACAGGGGAGAAAGGATGGTTCAAGTGTTCCCAATATAAACCTCATGGTAACCTTAGAATTCTGCTTTATGAAGAGTTTCAGTCTAGCTCTGAAAGAGTTTATGAAGAGTTTTAGTCTAACTACTGCTGAAGTAGTAGTTTAAGGGGATTTTGTTGTTACTAGAGATTTTTTTTGCTTTGCTTTTAAAAAAAGAAGCCAGTTGGACCTGTGAATCTCCAAATAAACCTGAACCAAACTCACTTTTCAACCATTTATTGTACAACTCTAGCCAAGGGGGAGGCTGTCTGTGGTTTCAAAACTGGGGAACATCTAGATCTAGTAGTTTCTGCCACAACTTGCTGGTATTTTGTACAACACAGAATTGGACAGTGATACTAAATCAGAGCTTTTCTTCCAAATAAACAGGAATACGAAGTAAACCTAGAAGAATTTAGATGAAGGATGTATAAACCTTTCTGAGATTATTGGTGCCTGCTGTTTCCCTTTTCTACACTTGGCTTCTGCTACAATGCTGTTGCCCTTTGACATTTGCTAAAACCAGCAAGTGGAGGAAATGACACTATGGCATTTATTAACCTGTAGCGTGGATGTTAAACAGGCTTCCCTGAGAGTGAGATATAGCTGCTCTGTGAGAAATAGCCTTTTAGAGCTTACCTGACATAAAATACTATAAAACAGGCTTACTATGAAAATAATACTGGCTTGCAATGCAGTTGTGACTACATACTACAGCTCTTTCCCCGCAGAAGTCTTGCATGCTCTGCAAGGCTAGGACTGCTTTACTTGGAGTTTCAGCTCCAGATATCCAACTTCCTTGAAGCTGACAGCTTTTGTGTGAGTGCAATCGTGTCTTCCAGCACTGATCCTTGTATGAGTGACTTGATATCTTTGAAACAGGGTGGTCAATGCACACTTGTAAAGGCATACTGCTTTCATTGGGGTTGGGCTTTACTTGGTGCTCTCCATTAGATGTTATTCCAGTCATATATTTCAGCCAAGATCAAAGGAGTAAAAGTGAAGGGAGGAATGGTTCTGGCTTCAAAATAGACCAAAATTCTTACATATCTTTTGGGATATGAGTCAATGGTCTCATTAAAAACAAAAGAGATGGTACACCAAAGGTAGTATACAACTCTTTGGATGCCCAAGACAAAAAAGCTTCAAGCTGGACCAGTTTTTCCTGTTCCCTTCTTCAAGGAGAACAGAAGTAAATATGTTCTCATGGGATGAGCTAAAGAAACGGGCCAGGGTAGAGGAATACCTTCATGTCTTTCTCCCCATCCTCCTGAGGAAGGTCTCAATGCCAAGTCATACCTGTGTCTGAGCACACTCTGGCCAGCCTTTAGGCCATACAACTAACATCTGCCATGTGTTTTCTCTCATTCCTCTCCAAGTGTGAGACTTTAAAAGAATTGCTATCTGCAATTGTACTCAGAAAACTCAAAGAAATGCACCTTATGCTTGGAGGTACAAGGGCTCCAGGCTCTGACAGCACACACCTAGAATCCCCTTAATGTAAGGGTAGGAGTAGGGGTCAGAGGGGTATTACATGTAGAGGTGATGCATGTGCTCCTCTTGTCTCACCAGCATGGTGAAGATCTGCAGGGAGAAGGAAAGTAGTAATTTGCTTCATGGTGTTTCAGTTGAAAGACCTCTTCTTCCTGCAGAAATTCTTCCTCTGCCCAGCTCCCTGGTTACTGCAGGCAGGGACAGCACTGCTCACATGCTGCTGCCCAAACTGACATCTGAAATCCCAGAGGGTTTCTTGAGAAACATCAGCCATTCCTGTGGGCTTCACAATGACTGTTTGTGCAGACTCGTGAGTTAATCTGGTTAATAGAAGTGTGAGAATAGCCTTTTTCACGTGTGGAGGTCATCAAAGCAGTACGGAACAAGAATGAAGGGTTCAGCTCTTGAAACACAGGATGGTTACTCCCCCCACTTCCAGGCTAAAAAACTCGGTTTGCAGTTTGTTCCTCTTTAGAAGATTTTTTTCCTTTTCTTTGTTTTCAAGGCTACTTTTGTACTTGGCTTTTAATAAAGCTTTAGATTTTTTCCTGTGAAACCTATTTTTTTCCTGATCAGTAGTTTTGTATATAGAGAAGTGGAACACACACAGTATTTCACACTTCTTGATTCTGTAGTCATTCATGGAATACATATATAATATATTACTCACTGCCTATGACATTGATGTATGAGAGTCCTAGGAATGAAGAGTGATCACTTAAAAGGAAATTTGAACCAAGTTTCAACTTCCTTCAAGGTTCAAAAGAAGCCTCAGTCACCTTTAAAGCTGCCTGTTGTTTGTGCCACTGCACTTGACCTCTTTGAGCCTTCATGGTGGGCATGTCCACCTAAGGCAACGCAGCATAGGACCATAGGCAATGAGCAGGATCCAACTGTTTCTGGGATTGGGAAGAACATTATAGCAGGAGGGGGTCTGGAGGGCTTCATGGTGTTGGGAAAGGAGATCCTTCATGTGCAAGAACAGTGTTGGATTAAGGAATCTACTGCATCTGGGACCTGAGTTGGTCTTGTTGAGCTTCTTGCTCTCTGCACTGAGGGTCTACCAGCTTAGCTTTTGTGGTGCTTAGTCCCCTTTGCAGCAGATTTGCCCAAATTGCACTTTGACCCATCTCATTTATTATATCTAGTCCTGTAATGAAGTAAAATTGATCCTGCGAAGACCATGGTGTAACTGGAAAAGGTATCGCACTAAAACGGGGATGGAAAAGCTGCTTTCTGTGGCCATGACTCTTCAGTTTGGAGGTGAGAAAGCTGAGATACAGCATGGGAGAGGTTTGCAAACTGATGGAAGTGGTGAGTCAGCAGGTTTTAAGGGGAGTTTCAAAAAGTCACGCGCAGCAGCTTGAGAAATGGGTACTAAATTGCCTGGGCAGGAGTGTTACTCTAGTCTCCTATATTCAGCAGCTGCGGATGGATGCTTGATGGGTACCAAGGAAAGAAACTGCAGAAAGGGTCCAAGCTTGTTCTAAGTAACATCTCCTGCTGCCACTGCCACAGACAGATGACCATCCGGGACAAGACAGTTTGAACTCGATGAGCATTTTTACATGTTATAAAGCAGCTTAAGGAGTTGTGGAGAAGCAAAACAGGTCCATGTTTAGGACCTGTGCTAGGGCTAAAGATTTTCCTGGCAAATCTAGTTTAGTTCAGTCCAAACTCCTTTGCTACAAAGCAGCACAGAGGCAGCAGGTAGATCTCTTTTCCATCTGGAGAGCTGCAGGGAAAGGGCAGATGTCATGCTGGTGTCAACTGTTTAATACATTTGGAAACATTTGGGTTTTATATTGAATCAGAACTTTAATTGGCTGAGTTTTAATCATGCTGCACACTTGGAAAAATTCACCTTTTCATTAACATTGGCTTTTGTACTTTTCCAGCCCTAGTTGAAGCAGGGTAACCTGCAGCATTGCTTTAGTCTTTTAAATCCACTAACTCTTCTTATCCAGGCAGAAAATCTGTGCTGTGTATTTGCTGATTTAGGAGTTGAAGTAGCTAAAAGAGGAAAAGAGCAACACAGAGCAGAGCCTTAAGGCATTTATCTGCAGAGATGCGCATTTATCCGCTTGCTAGAAGTAGCAGTATTTTAAAGGACTCTAAGCATGAAATGATTAATCAAATAGAAAGAAAAGGGTGTTCCTGAGAGTTTGGCAAGGCACAGTTGAGAAACTAAGCTTTCCATCCCATTGAAATGCAAATACTCCAGAGCACAGTCCTTTCAAAAGCCCAGCATTATTTGTTTCTGGAGATCCTTGTTATATGCTTATTACCTTTTTTTTCCTCCTATGATCACTAGCTAGGTAGGGAGTGTTTCTGCCTAAGCGTGGCAGTAAGAGAATTAAATTAATGTCACACAACCAGAGACACTATGGCTCAATTTACACACGATTTGCCTCCTTACCACTGGGGATTGTTATGTTATGTCTCTGTTTGCAGACCCAGCCTTCTGACACCAAAGTGGCAAAATCCACTTCAGATGTGACAGCTGTAAACAGCCTGGAGCCCAAATGACTTCATTTTGTAGACATATTACATAAAAAGAAGTCTCAAACTGTAGTTGTAATTCCCTGTCCTTGAGCACCCTTTCTGCAGTGATCTGCTGAGTGCTAGGAAGGTTTTGCCCAGGGTGTTGGCTCAGCAAGCTGGGATATTGCAGGATCCACAGTGGCTTTCAGGAAGCTGTTAGCACAGCTGGAGATCCTTACAAAGCTTGGTTTTGGAGGTGGAAAAGTAGGAAGGGTGGCCAACAGCAGGGCTAATGGGCCACAAAGTGTTTTTGGACACATACCATCCCCTTGTATAGTGGTTGTGTTCCCTGCAGGAGGAGTAAACTAGCTCAGAGTAACATCCTGGGTTCCCCAAAAAAGCAGGATCAGATGTGTTTCGGACCATGTAGTGCCATGGAGTAGGAAATGGGTGCAATGGTATCTTTCCTATTCATGTAGTAGCCATGGGGCACCAGAGAGGAAGAAATGGGATATTAGGGAATCTTGGCTGAGGCTTCTTGTACATGCCACATCTGATCCGCAGCTCCACCAGTGAGAGAGGATGGAGAAGCCTGTTCTTGTGGGCTTCTGATGGAAACTGGGTGTTTGCTGTTTGTGCTCCCTGATCTCACTGGGTTTTGCTTTTAGTGGGACTTGCGGAAGCTGGATTAGATTGAGCTGAAATTTTTTGGGGCATGGAAAAGAGCGAAATGGAGACGATGGGTTTGATTTGGGTGTTTTGTTTTTCCATTTGGCCATCTGGTCCTGAGTCAGTCCGAAAGTATTCTGTTGGCTTTAAGTTTTTAATTCTTTCAAATTCTTTCTATAAATGAAGCTTGTTCTCACTTCAAAAATAAGCACGCTCTTTCAAAGGGAAACTGATGGATTTTGCTTTGAAAACACCAATATTTTCATTTTATGGCTTGCTTCCCCCCCCCCCAACCAAGATATATTTCAAATTTAAACAATTTGAGTTTGCAGAAAAGTGTGGGTTTTGATGGATAACGCGCTCATTTGAAATGCTTGCCCAGCTCCAGATGGCAAATAACACCTCTGGGAGGTAGCTGCGATGATATACCTTGAAATCACCCACAGAGCTGGCTGGGGAGAAGTGGGGGACATTGAGAGCAAGAGCCTGGCTTCACTAAGGCCTGTTAACCAGCACTGAGAGTTAACATATGGACAGGAGACCAGAGGGGCCAGATGCAGGGACACATAATTTACTGCCTTGCCTGGGGAGATCAGCCTAACAGGGACTGTGGTTGTACAGCAGGGGCCAAATTAAAATCCTTTGTGATGAGAAGTCTGAATTTGATGGGAGGCAGCAGTAGATCCCCATTTTTGCCTCTAGCTCTGAGCTGCCTTTTTTCCCCTCCCCTGGCTATAGCTTGTAGCCCATCTACATTTGGGGAGGCTTCAGTTCCTAACAGCCTTTTATTTCTTTGGGTAAAAGGCCAAAATTAATACCATTTTGTAATAATTTACAGTGACCCAGGGAGGTCTGTCATGCCAAAGGCAACAGCATTCACCCACTAACCACCTCCAGTGAGACCCTGGCCCCACCAATGGGAATGACAGCAATCCCATAACTTTTATGGAGTCGGGCTTTCACCCTGCTGCTCCATGAATGGAGCTTGGGCATTGCAAAGGAGGTGATTCTGGGATTAGCACAAAAACTTTTGGGTCCTCCTCCCTGTATGACTTAGAAAAGACTTGGAAGTCCTTTGGTGACTGTTCTTAGCATGAAGGCAAAACTTTGTGTCTGTTTGCCGTTTGAAATGGCAGTTAGTTCCCTTTTTTAGTTCTTTTATTTCTCTCTTCCCCATTAGAAGAAAAGCAACCATATAAACGCAGCGTGGTTAGAAATCTTCACATGAGCAAAGCTCTGAAGTGGACTGTATGGTTTTGATCAGGAATAAATTGCATATAAAAAGGCTGGTAATCCAGAGATCCAGGTGCTAATCCTAATTCTCTCGTAAGATTTCTGTATGATATTAAGCTAAATCACTTAATGACTCTCTGCCTCTCTTTCCACCACCGACAAACTGATGAATAATACTCAGCCCATCCACAGAAAGGTTGTGAGACTTAATTGTATGATATTTGCAAAGCTTTTTGAAATCCTTCGAAGTGAAAGGGTGCACAAGTGCTCCAGCAGCTTTGTGTAAAGAGCTGCGTGTTCCTGCGCAGTGGGTGCTGGCTAAGCAAGACATTAATATTGTGCTGTGTGGCTGCAGAGAGGAGCAGGACAGGGTTTAGCAGGCAGCATGGGTCTGTGCAATTGCAATTTGAGGACTTGTTTTGATGGCCTTGCGTTTAGCTGTGTCTGGAGGGGTTTTCTTCCTCTTGTGCTGCCTATGAGCAGCATTTGAGCTGCTTTCCTCTGAAGGGTAGTGTTTGAGGCGAGGTGACAGTAGCAAAACCTGCGCCTGGTCCTGCTGTGCCAGCAGGGAGCTTGTGTCCATGGTCTCACTATCACAGTGATGCTGAGTCCTTGCAGACAGACCCGGGAATGCAATAACAGCAAAACATGCTCCTTTAACCTACTCGGCACCAGTGTGGAAACTAATACCCCAGATAGGTACCCTGGATGCTTTTATAATTTATTCATTCAACAATTTCTTTTGATGTAGTTAATGTTGTATTTCCCTGGCCAGGGCTGGCACATGAAGCGTGAGAAATCCTTATGGACAGATTGCTTTGCCTCCCCGAAAACAAACTCGTGTTATCTGCTGAGTGGCCTAAATGAACTGAATCCTCTGGGATGTCCTGCTGGGCCATGGGGGATACATCGACTGTCTGCTGGAGTGCTCAGGCTCGTGTTTGAGCAGGGCAGGGGTAAAAGAGAGAGCATCCAGGGGATGGCCTGTCAGTACCTGGACTGTTCATTGTCTCCTCCAGGATTTTGAATTCATGTAAATACCAACAAATGGAGAAGAAAAGCCATGGCTGATCTCTCTGGCGCACTTCTTCACTAGGCTGTGTCCATTAAAACCTTGCTATTTACTTCTACCTGTTTGTCCCACTAAGAGACATCACTCTTTTGTACAAAGCTTCACTTCTTGATCATGTTTTGTGCCTGCCTTGGTGCTCTTGTAACAGTGAGGTGCAGCAGTAAGTGGTTTACTCCAGCTGAATTTGATGAACTAGACTTCCACGATTTGGGCCAAATCCTTAAAATGCCAGGCTAGAGGAAACAAAAAGGGTGAATTTAAGTCAGTGGTTTTGCTTTTGGAAGGAAACTCTTATTCTTTGACTTCTCATGTTCTGGAGATTTTGAATTCCCAATCCCTCCTAGTGCGCTGAAGAAACTCAAGGTATTTTTAAACAGAGGGGTCCCTTAAGCTGTATTTTATCCCTGGAGCGAGAACTCCAAGGGTAAGTGTTAATCTCAATCTGATTTCATGTGCAAAACAGCTGCTTGGATCTCTCGCCTTGCATCTGTCTCAGATGGGGCTGTTTTCTACCACTCTGTTTAGTGGAGCCAGAAAGTTAATTTAGTGCATATTGGGAAATTCCTCAAACACCATGAGACTTAACACCATTTTTTCCATCAAACCCTTGGAGTTTGTGTTGATATTTAGAGGTGTGAGGCTGCGGTGCTGGGGAGTGGAATGTTTCACTAATTTATTGGAGGGAGCTGATCTGGGGTGTTATCTCCATAGACCAAGCTGTTATTGTTTCACTTACAGGCTAAGTACAATATAACTCAAAGTCACAATGCATTCCCTGTAATGCAAAGCCCACAATACTCTCCTGTGGCTGACACCTGAAGTAAAGTATGTGTCTGCCAGCCTCGTTGAATAATTTGCTAGTGTATTCTAATTGGGTTTATATAAAGCCCAAGTTTATTTATAGATGTGCTTTTAAGTGCATTATCCGGTGGTTAGGGTGCTAGTTTGGGAATCGTGACATGGGAGTTCTTGGGCTGACTTTGCTTCTGTCTCTGCTGTGGTTTTGGGTCTTTGATGGCCAGAAGCACCTCTGGGTCCCACAGCCTAAGCAGCCCAGCACCACCCAGCACAGCCCCTGTTGCAGATGGTGGGAAATGCCAATTAGTTTAAATGTGAGTAATGTAATTAGAGTTACAGAAACATGAATATTCCTTCAAGTGCAAGGTCTGGGAAGTCTGGTTATGAGAGAATTGCTCTCTATGGCTCAGAAGAGGAAACGAGGGTCAAAAAGCACAGAGCTGTTACTCTTGAGTTCCCAGGGCTCTGTGCAGGGGAGGTTTCCAGGAAGAGAGAGGAGAGCTCAGCAGAAGGGCGAGAGGACCCAGCTGGCTCTGTGTGAAAGAAGAACTTGTTGATAGGAAGTGGTAAGAGTTCAGTTCAGCACAAGAGCAGGGAGCTGTGTGTCACTTCAGTATTCGTGACCAGCTATTTCAGGGACACATAACTCAAGCCCAGGTAGCTCCTTGCCACTTCCAGGGCTCCCCATCACACTCAGTTTTAAGGCATAGGGTCTGCATCAGAAAGTGCTACAGAAAATGTGCACCCGGAGCGGCAGTCAATAGTGGGGTTAAGGGCTTCAGTGCTTGGTGCACACTTGTGTCTCCATTACAGCTCATCCATAACAAACCACAGCTATTGCAGAGATGGAGAAAACTGTGTAGGAGGTAGCCCAGAGGAGAGGGCAGATGGGAAAGCAGCAGGAAAACAAGCAGCCTTCAAGCATTCAGACGTGCTCGGTGAGGGCCTGCTGGGCAGGGTCCAGAGCCTGGTACTTAGAGCAGCTTTGGCTGCTCTCCAGTGGGTTTGCAGGTGATTGAAAAATGTTCCTGTGATAAACAGTCACGTCAAGCCCTGAAACAGTGATGTACTTGGTGGCTGGTGGAGGGCAGGAAAGGGCTAAGGGGTTATGTACACCCTCCCGCCTTGCTGCTGGCCCAGTCAACAACTGCACAGTGCCCTGACATCACCCATATCATTGAATCTGTCCAACTGCTGTGGACAAGAAGAAGGTCAAGTTTTGACCTTGAGGTTGTTAACTAGGATATCTCATGGCAGTAGGTGAGACGCAGCATAGTTACACGTACATGAGTTCTGTTTTCTTCCTCCCTCCATCCCCATTTGCCTTTTCTGCAAATAAACCTGCTTTCTTTTCCCATTAGCCCCCCAGGACTGCATAGAGCATGTGTAATACACCCAGAGGTGGGTGGGCTTGGGTATTCCAGAGGTACTATTGCTCCTGCCCTACACAGCAAGAAGATCTCAGACCTCTTTGCCTCAGGACCCAAAATCTGGTTTAGGGCTCAGTCCTACCAAAACTCTGCTTCAAGGATAGCTCATAGGCAGGAGCAAGGCAAGCAAGCTGTGGAGACACAAAAAGGAGCCTTAAGACCCTGACTTGCGTATAAACCAGGTCTTGTTTAAAAGGAAGAGAAAAGCTCGATCCTGCTTGCTGCTTTTTATGGGGATGGAGGAGGTTATTCAGTAACCCACATGGTCACAAAGGCACTTTTGTTCCTAATAGGTCCTGAAATGTTACGACCTAATGTGTAACTTCATAGTTTACTCATGTAGCAGCATCGAGGTTACTGTGTAAGGACATGAAATAGCTGCTTCTTAATGATAGAGCAGAGCAATGGCCCCGGCACCTGCTCTGGGAGGAGCGGCTGTGCCAACCTGAGCGTGAAAGCTGCTGCTCCTCTGCGCTCAGGCAGGATGTAATGGTGCATCATGTCTGTGAATGGGGATGGCTGGGTCACCATGGCATGGGACAGAAGGGTTCAGCACCCAGAAAGCCACCTGAATGGGCCTGGGAGATGCTGGCACATCACAAGCATGAATTGGACTCTCCCCACAGCCAGAGGCGTTGGCTTGCTGAGAAAAGTGCAAGCTCTTTACACTTTTAAGATGCTTTATATTAGTTTAAGCATTTGGCTTTAAGCAAAGAGAGGTGTTTCCATTAGAGAAAGGCTTCCCCTACACTGTAGGGAAACCAATGTGGGAAAACTAGTTCATGGGAAAGGATGCAAGCAAAACTAATGCTTTATCTGCTTCACCAGCCAGCCTCTGGAAGCAATGCTCCTTATTACCTGAAGTTGTGAGTGTCACTGATACTGAGATATTGTTTGCTTTTCTAATCCCAGCAGGGGATTAGTTTGAAGCACGAGGACCAGGAGCCTTCATAATGCTAGACATAGGCAGCGAAACTGCAGCTGATGCTGTTATTCAACTCAGTAACTGAGTCTTTGAGGAATTATTCTGCATTATTTGCTTCTCTTGTATCGCATGGCAGGAAGCGCCACAGGATAATTACTCGCATTAGAAATGCTTCCTTTGGTCTGTTTTGAACATTTCACGTTTCATCTTCCCGGGTGCTCTGTGTCAGAAGAGCATCCCGTGGACTGCAGGGCTCTTTTGGGGTGTTACCAGGGAGGGGCCTCACAGAAAGAGCTGAAATAACCCTAAAATGCTGGTGACAACAGGGCAAAGAGCACTGAAGATGGAGACAAGGTGATGCCGTCTGGTCTATTGTCAGATTCTGTACTTCCTCCTAATTTACTGAAAATTTTTATACTTTTTGGTGGGAAAAATCTCCTTTTTTTTAAAGAAGGCAAAGTAGGAAATAAATGAAATAAGGGCAGGAGGGCACAAAACTACAGGGAAAATAAATTTTGGAGCTTTAATTTCTTTTCCTGGACATATTTTCATTGCTTTTTATGATCTGATTTTATCAAAGCCAAGTTTAGAGGAAACACATGTTCTTATACCTCATTTCCACTCCTGTCCATCCATACAGACCAGCTTCTTCTTGCCCAGTCAAGGTGCACCAGGGCATGTAGCACCCGCCCAGGCTGAGCCTCGGGTGTCTGGACATCTTGTGTTACTTCAGCATGAGTCTGCTCATCCCTAGGGCAAATTTGTGTATAACAGCAAGCGGGGACTTACCCTTAAGGGCAAACTACAGCCAGTGGGATGAGGTGAAACATCCCCTTTCTGGCAGCAGCAGTAGCGGTTTTCCCAGCTCTGTTTCACACGGATGCTCTGGCCTTGTTTACTTTTTCCTTTATCTGCCCTTTCTGCAAATACTATTGCATTTGTCAGAATAGACCAATTAAGTGGCCCAAACCTTTAATGAAAACCTTGACTTTTCTTTAACCTTCCTGAGGAATTGCTCATTAGTGGGAAATGTTGCCCCTGCCTTGTATACAGAGTCAGAAACTACTCGTAAACTATGGTCAGGCAGAATAGTGCTGGCTCCCAGCAGTGGGAATCTCACTTGTCCCTTTCTTGCACATCCTGAGAGCTCAGAAATATCAAAAATAGACCTTTGGTGCTAGATCTTTCCAAAGAAATAGCTGAAATAAGTTATTTGCTGAGCAGTGGTATCTCTGGGTTTTGGTTCTTTAGCAAAAATGGGAGCTCAGTGGTGCACAGGGAGAGGAAAACTCCCTCTCGCTCCTTCCCTTTCCTCCTGTCCTTCACCTGGGTGAGAAAACTGGTTGTTTCATCCTGTGGCACCAGCAAAATGATAAGAAAAGCCTTTTTTTCTTTGCTGCCCAATTTTAGGCTCAATTTGGCCCAATTTTCCTCTGAAAAGTTGGACTCGTAATGGAGACCACAAGTTTCCTTTACTTGCTGCATCTCCAGCTGCTTTAATTCTCTGTGCAGGCAGAGGGCTCACAGCCTCTCTCCGCCCTCCCAGCTGCATTATCGCCAAAATCATCAGGTTTTCATTGTTCTTATTCCTGCCCCAATAGAAGACATTAGGAGCAGTGCCTCAGCCCACATGTGGAAGGCCTTGCAGCACTATACTGCACTGGTGGCAGGCAGCCGTGGCATGAGGCAGTGAGGCATGCCTGCTGCTCCAAGATAAAGCACAGGGCCAGCCAGTGTTTTTGCAGGAGAAAGTGGTGTTCAAGCACATACACACACCCTTGGGTGTGTTTCTGTGCTCTTACCCTCAGTATCCTTTGCATGTTCCCACTGCTCCTATATACATCATTGTATAATGCCTGACTCTTTAGGTCTGTCTTGAGTAGGCTTGGATTGTGCATTATGTATGTGCTTAGGATGCATCTTTGTCTGGGGCTGAGCATGTGCCTGGCTGACAATCTGCCAGGACCTCAGATCCAAGACCTGTATAGAAGCCCAGACTGGTTTATGTTGGAAGGGACCTTAAAGCTCATCCAGCTCCAACCCCTGCCACAGGCAGGGACACCTTCCACTAGAGCAGGTTGCTCCAAGCCCCTGTGTCCAACCTGGCCTTGAACACTGCCAGGGATGGGGCAGCCACAGCTTCTCTGGGCACCCTGTGCCAGCGCCTCAGCACCCTCACAGGGAAGAGCTTCTGCCTCAGCTCATCTCAATCTCCCCTCTAGCAGGTTAAAGCCATTCCCCTTGTCCTATCCCTCCTTTGTTTTTTTACCCCAGCTTTGTGTAACACAGGCCACTTGCAGCCCCAGTCTGATTGCCATTAACTACAAGCTTTGCATTATTTACCCAAAAGAAGAATTGAACTCCACAAATACACATTTCACCAAAGAGTCTAAGCATCTGTGTGAAGATCCTGGCAGTGCTTCTATTTGTAGTGGTGAGGTTTTAAACTGAAGATTTTTCCCGAAGTTCATTAATACTTGAGAAAACATTTCTCATCTTCCAAGTTGTTTTGATATCATTGGGAAACAAAGAGTTTTGCAAGCCTATTATAGACGAATCTTGGTATAATTAGAATAAATGGAACTGAAGCACACAGCTTCATAGGGCTTATTTTTGCCCCTTCCTTTCTCTCCTTATGTTCCATGCAGCAATCGTTTCAGTGGGAAACAGGTGGAAGAAAAATTGAGTTTTCACTCCATTCATTTCTAATTACTGCTTTTTATCTCTAATGGGTGTGAAATGCTTAATCTTTGAACTACAGTGTCAAAATACATTTGCAATATAGATCAAATTAAAATAATTCCTCCCCTTTTTTTTCTTCCAGCATAATAATTGTGCTGTTTTATTTATATATCATGGCCAAATTAATATTTCATCTCTTGTGCAGTATTCACATCCCAAATGACCGTGTGCTGGGTAGAAGGAGAGGATGAACTAGTGAAAGGCATGTTGTATTTCTGGGTTTGGTGATGCTCTCTTGTACCTGCAAGAGGTGGCAAATGAGGGATGTGGGACCAGGTTAACTGTACTGCTGTGTGCTGGGTGCTCTGTTTACATGGTGCTTACATAGTGTTAAACAAGAAGCTGCTGGTACAGAGCGTGGACTTTGGAAGACAAACTGCAAACTTGAAACACAACCAGAATTGGCCCAAACTCTGTTAATGAAGTGCAGGGTACTGCTAATAACTGGAGATGGGTCTGGAAAATGTACATAAACTTTATAGTCTGTTCTATTTGCATTCATATCTGTGATCTTGGATCAAATTTTACATGGTAATAAGCCAATGTCAAATCTAGATATGCTTGTGAGTTGGACCTTGTTTAGATCAAATTTAGAGGCAGGTGCCTGGATCACGGGGTATTTAAGCACAGTTACTAGCAAAGGATAGAGGTTTAAGAGGTTTGCTTGTAAGTTAGATACAGTTCTGGCCTGACCATATGTCCTTCCAAAGAGCCCAGTAGCCCAGTCTGGATGTGGCTGTGGAAATTAGAGTGTTTTTCATGCAGGATGTGTCAAGGGACAGTAGGTCTCTTTTGAGCTTTGCATTCTGTTCTGATTCTCTTTCCTAGCTCCTTTCTGGGTTTTCCTCATTTCATTTCTGCTTTGAGGCTGCATTTGGGAAGCCTCCTATAGGTGTTTCTCTGAAATTATATGCTTTTTATTTCCTATCCCAGCACAAGCAGGAGCATTTGGTCAGTGGGACCAAGAAGTGTCCACCCTTTGTTACTGCTGCCCTCCAAGGCCCCTCAGTAACCACTGCCAGAGAAAGCTGGCCCCCAAGGCTTGAATTACAGTGAAGCCATGGATAGAAAATACACCATGAAATTTTATGGCTCCTGCGAAGGGGCTGCCATCTGCTTTTTCTTTTCGCCCCCCCTTTTTCTTTCTTTATAGCCATTCCACAGTCTATTAAACCATTACTGTCTGCTCCCCCACTTCCCGCCAAGGTCTGTGTCCATTTCAAAACACAACACTTTGGATTTCAAAGCAGCCCTTGGGAATTCTCCAGATCATTCAGGCTGCACAGACCTTTAGTGATTCTTCTTTTTGTCCTAATTGAAATCTATTTGTTCACATCCGTAGGTACATATTGCTCTCAGCCCCTTGGCCCCTCTCCTCCACTTGCTCTTTCTTCATATACAACAAGAAAATTATGCTGAGATGAGCCTGAGCAAGAATTTCTGTGCCTTGATGGTTCTGCATAGAGGGATACTCTGAGTTTGCAGCCTGAATGATGCTTATCCTGCTATGGGAAGCAAAGGCTGCAGGTACTGGGCTGCTTTGCAAGCCAGCTACAAGGCTAGAAGCACTTTCCACCTGAAGATCTGGCTGGCCCGAAACATGAAGCATGAGTCCCCAGATCTCTGCTTGCTTTCCTGCACTGCTTCTATTGTACCTTCTTGCTATCATACAAAAATGGAACTGAATTCCACTTGTTTCTGGAAATGGCTTTTGCACATGTTGCAAGGCTGGCTGTCGTGTGATGGGAGTGGGTTCCTTTCCTTTCAACATCTGGGTAGGTTTCATGTCTCACTCCCCCCCAGTTTTTCTTTCTGGAAGGTGGAACAAAACCCCTTCAGCTGTAACAGGTGCCCAGCATCGTGCTGCAGGAACATGGGAAGCCAGATCCTGGTTCACTCTTTACACTGCTCCATCTTTAAAGCAAAACAGCTTTCCATAGTAAATGTGTCTCTGCAACATGTGAATGGGTTGGAAAGGGATTGCATGTGCCAGGGTGGGTGATTTTGCCTTTGATTACAAAATAGCTCTTCTGTGGTCTCTGGTAAAGAGCAAATTTGTCTCAAGGTGATGGTTTACCCTATCGCTGTCTCCCTTTCCTGTTAGTCCTGCATTGCACAAACAGCCACAGGTATGGGGCCAGCCTGGGAAGGCCCAGTGCAGCGCTGATGCTGTGGTTACAACACGAGCAATGCTGCTGACTTCATTGTACCACGGTGCAGATGGCTCAGCTCTACTCTGCTTTCAGTGAGTTACGTTGTGTAGTTATTTCAGGATGCTGCATGACGGTTTGGGGCCACCTGCAGCATCTCGGGGAGGAGGAGATTTGCGGTGCTTAGCCAGCTAAATCGCAATGCTGTATTTCATCTCTGAGCTGTGCTAACGGGGCTCTGTACAAGCAGCTTGTTGCAAACTCTGCTTCCTCTGCGGCTCCTCCTTTCTACCCGCAATTCGTCCCCTAAAGCACGGCTGCTTTTTTTCGGCACGGATCCGTGTCTAGGGTCCGGAGAGCTGAGTAACCACTAGAGGGAGATGATAGCGACTCCTAATATTAGTAATTCTCATGTTATCTGTAACAAACGGCAGTTATCCTTTGCAGCTGCACATCTGGAATGAGGATAAGGTCACTCTTGGAGACCTTTCCATATCTAGAAAGGGGGGCTGAGCCAGAACTGCTGGGTCCTTATTTCAGGAGCATCTTTGGGGTTTTATTAATATAAATCACACCCCCTCTCTCTAGCACTCCGTGCTTGAACCCCACATGCAAAACTTGGTTGATGCCTCCATCTAGACTAAGAGGGAGTTGTTCCTGTTGTCCTCTGAAAAACTATATGAGGTGTGGGACTAACTTGCTGGTTTTCAGCTTTTCCACCTAGAACAGAAACAGTTTTGGGAGCATTTGTAGTCACAGGCAGTGTACAAGGGTGCTCATCCCCGATTTAAGCCAGAATTCAGGTTTTATCTTTAAGGTAAAGGCTACTCTGTGATGACAGTGGTTGACTGGTAATTTGAAAACTGAAACTAGAGTGTTAAATACTTCCCACCCTAAAACATGGACCTCACTTGGTAGTACATGGAAATACACAAAAACATTGGTTTGAAATAAGTTAATACGGTTAAAATGAAGGAAATAATAATCTTTCCACCTTTCTTCTGTCATGAAAAAAAGGGAAAGGAGGAAAATCTTAAAGCAACTGAGTATGTGTGTGTGTGACAGGAGGATTGTTGAAAACCAAGACAGTTTCTTGGTATGAAACAATGTACGAATTTTCATTACTGGAGTTTTGTTGGAGAAAAAAAAACCCCAAACCCTGAGCAAACCAAAACCTCATGTGCAAACTGTCAGATTCTTTCAGAAGCTATTTTTCACTTGAAAGCACTTGCTCATAGAAAGCATTTTGCCCGGCCTTATTATGAACACAAAAGCTGCACCTAATTGGTTTATATGTTGACAGGCATCTTATTACTGAGAATAACAGTGCGTGTGTATTCCACCCTCAGCCACGGCGCAGAAGGGAAGGGCTGGCCCCTGCCATCTACCAGCGATGGAGGTTTGCTGCTGGGGGAGGAGGCAGCAGATTTGGTGGCTTCTTTTTTCCCTTTTCCATTGCAAATCAGCTGTTTGTGACTGTAACCTGGGTGCTGGCAATGACAGCGTGATGTGATGGTGTTCCGTGCCTGCACCACGACAGTGTTCACCTGATGTGATGCCTGTGCCTTTAGGGCTCATTGTGGTCCAGCTGGGACATCGGGTGTCCTGTTGGACACTGCTAAACAGGGGAGGTTTGGGGCTGAACTGAGCAAACCCAGGGTCTGTTTTGTGAATCCATCCTGGAGATGAAGGTGTGCGGAGCCCAAAAGCACCACGCTGCGTTGATGCTCCTGGTTTCCTCTCTTTATACATGCTCAGAGTTGACACCCTACAACCCTAAACACGCATGGCATGGAAGTGTGTGGACTGAGAGCAGTGGCTTTGTGCTGGCTGAGGGATCTCATGAGGCAGCAGAAGAAGGTTTCCTGCTTGCCGAGCACTGGCATGTAGCTCACACACTAATTAAACATTAAGGGGGATTTCCAGAAGTGCCTGCACAAGGAAGGCAGTTCAGACCTCAACAGCTCCAGCACTTTCAAAAGCCTCTTTGCAAGCCTCTTGGCACCTCTCTGAATCTCTGCTCTCTCCTGGGGTCTGGCAACCCCAGCTTGGTGGCAACTTGGTGGCCCAGTGCAACCTCCAGCTCGGAGTAAATTAGAGCTGGTGTAAACCCATGGCAGAAATCACATGAGGGCTGGTTCCTGAGCACAAGGGCATTTCTCCAAGTCCCTCAAAGGACTTGCTTCCTGGAGGGTTTTGCTGCCCTCCCTTGCCAGCTCTGCACAGAATTCCTGCCTCCTGGTTTACCTCATTTCCCTCCCCAGCTCCTAATGATGAACATCATGGGGGAAATGAAGGACTATGTGGTAGTTAACAGCATCAAAAGGCCATTGAATGGCTGTGAGGTAGATGACAAATGTGTTTGTGCCAAATGTTATTGACCTTGGAGAGTTCTTTTCCTTGGGCCATATTTACAGAATCCCAAGAGCTGCTGCATATTTAATATATACAGGAAATAGAAAAACTAGAGACCAACATAAAGCCAGTTGCAGGAGTTACAGATAAACTTGGGGCTTTCTTTGGACTGGGGATTTGCTCCAAACCTAACTCCTGACACATGAATGCCTCAGGGGCTCGCTCTTGCTAGAAGCTGTAGTGTAAACTATGCATTCAAATTAATCCTATACTCAAAGTGATGCAAAAAGGAATTCAGAGACTGTTCATTAGCTAGAGGGATTGGGCATTTTTAATTAAAACCTACTATCTGATATGAGACAGAGCCTTTGGATTTGCTGGCTTTGCTTGGTTAGGGCGATCAGTGCCTGGCACTGATGGTAAGCTGCAGCAGCAGTGTGTGGGAGTGAGTCAGTGAACCAGCCATGGGAATGGCCACCAAACCTGCATGGCTGAGCCCCACGTGCTTGTAGGGCTGGACCTGAAGGGTGGCCTGAGCTGGTCCCCCACATGGGTGGGTTTCCCTGTGTGGGGAGTTAGAAGCTGGCTCTATTCAGCTAAGGATCAGCAGGTCTGAGTTTATCAGTGCACAGATATAGCCCTAAAGCAGAGCCCTGCTCCAGTGCCTCCTTCAGCTCCTAGTCTATGTGAAGTCCACAGATGCAGAGCTCTCCCCTCTGTACCTCTGCATCTGCCCAGGTTGCTGTTTCCCTGTCCGAGTTGCACGTTACTTACATCTGTCAGCCCTGGTTAGTCTTTAATTGATCTTGGGGCTCTGTATTGGAAGGAAAAGGGTGGCTAAATTGCACGTGAAGTGACTGCAGGACTGAGCAGGGGAGTCAATGCACTCAAAGATAAAGGGGTTGAGCTTTGCAGCTGGGAGGAATGCTCTTGCTTGTTATCTGTTACAGAGAATTTAGCAGGTAGTAGGTTCCTAGCTTATATTCCTTCTTGGTCTGTTTTGATCCATTGGCTGAGAAGCCTGGGCTGGTCCCCCCAGTGTGGACTGAGAATGTTACATGGCAAAGCCAAATCCCTTCTTTAGGCACTGATTTTTCTTTCTGCTTTTCTTTTCAACCAAAGCATCTGTCTCTTTTCATGATGTCCTGCCCAGTTAATACCATCCAGAACAGACACTTGAAAATCTGCAGCACCAGCAGGCACTAAGGAACAAACGGGTTGTGTGAGAAGAGGGACTGAAGCCACCAAAGGACTGTCAGCCCCTCGAGAGCCCAGGGAAAATGCAGAGCTTTCTTGCAAAGCTGGGATGTGCTGCAAATGTATCCTGCTTTACAAAAGAATACTTGCCCCGTTCCCTAACGTGGGAGAGGGAAGTGTCTCCTAGGGCAGTGAGGAATGACTTCTGGAGAAAGAAAGATGGGATTTGTTTAGAAAGGGCTGGGAAACATCACAGGACACAGCAGTATTTACAGCCAGGCTGTTCTCAGCTTCCTGAGACCAGGGACTAGAGACACACAGGTTAAAATGCTCTGCACGTGGCTGTCTTCACTGTGGGTATAAATGAGAGGAATCAGCAGGAGTCTTACCTGGAAGTGTTCACTGGCACAGCCTGGAGCCCATACCATGAAATTCAGATGAGCAGCAGAAGGGGCTGTCAAAACAAATAGGTGTTTCTGCATCTCAGTGAAGGCTGACACTGCCCAGCTCCAAAGCCAAAAATGATCCAGTAGAGCTGTGGACCTACAACCACCTTGACTGTCTGCAACATGGAGACTCTCTTAGTGCAAAACCCATGCCTTCTGTTTGTGAAACACATGTATGTGTATATATATTTGCTGGCATATGCTCAACTACACAATGAGAACATGTTGTGCTACTTATGCCTGTTATCCTTTAAGCCCCCGAGCATGTCCACTGCCAGTCAGACACATCTCTGAGCAGGAGTGAACATGGTCTGGCAGAGCACTTACGTTTCATAAAGTGATGGATTTTCACACCAGGCTCACACGTGCTTGTCAGACTTTCCACTGTGCCAGAGCACGTGTGGTGCTGCCAATGCCACGTGGCGTTCCCAAGGCTGTGGCATCCTTTAATTGTGGCCTTGATGTAATAACGAAGCTTGCCAGGGATTTTGCTGCTAAAGGGGTTTCTTCCCACAAAATCAGAACTTTGATTAAAATACGAATTCCCATCAGGAAAAACCAGCGCCTTTCCCTTGGGGTTTAGTGAAACATTTCA
This sequence comes from Nestor notabilis, assembly GCF_000696875.1. NCBI lineage: Eukaryota > Metazoa > Chordata > Aves > Psittaciformes > Psittacidae > Nestor > Nestor notabilis. The sequence continues at coordinate 107,763 of NW_009916208.1, read as the reverse complement.
TTTCTCAAATGGAATGGAAAAACTTCAGTTCAGGAGTGATTGATGTTTGCTCCCTGAGATCCACCTGAAATATGTCCCTGAGGACATGCCTTGGCTTTGCTGCTGTGAGAGCTGCTTCATGGGCTGGGCATGGCACCAGGCTCAAAGAGGGCACGGAACAGGGGTAGCATCACTTGTGTGGGTGCAATTTGAGGCTGAACTGACAAAAACAGGCAGTGAAGTGGAAATCCCAGGTTTTGAGCTGACTTAGGTATTAGTAAAGCATCAAACTCCCAGGCAGAAGAACTGGTGTTCGATTGGAAATTTACTTGCAGAGATGGTGTATGTGGGTATGAATTTAAAGCAGTGAAAAGAGCCCTTAACACCACAGGAGATCTATGCTATAAGGACCTTGTTTCTCACCTAGTGCTAACCTCGAGGAGTGAAACAAGAGGATGTTTCCCTGCAGGCTGCTAAGGGGAATGCTACCCTGGAAAATTTTTAATTTTAGGTGTTGAAATTCAGCTATTTCCTGCGCTGTACATTTGTGTGCCACATACATGACATAACTGAAACTTCTGGGAAGTCTTATAACATTACCTCCCCCCCACACCCTTCCAATGTCATACAAATTGGAAAGCTGTTTGGAAAGTTTCAGGATGTGAAATTCATGGATGCATGTATAAAATCCTTGTTGGTGAAGCCAAGGTGTTCCTCAGCTATTTCTCATTGTGGTCAAATAGTACTTTATACCAAGGCTCTATTTGCGTGGTTGAGACTTTGCCTATAAATCAGTGATCAAACCAGGCCCTTGGTGCAAATGAGCATTTCTTCTTTGCTCAGTGCCACTGACAATATATTCGCTGTGATTCTTGCCTGAGTACATGCCCAACTGTGCTCTCCAGTTAGCCTGCTAATTAGACCCCTGGTATCTGTTTAGATTATTAATGGAGCTGAAAGACTTTTTTAAAGGAACATTAGATATAGCTGAAAAGATAGCTTTGGGGGATGGAGGATGCTGTAAGTGTGGGTCACATCTGCTTTGCTGTGCTGGGTTGGGGAGATGTTTGTTTAGAAATCATAGAATAGTTTGGGTTGGAAAGGACCTTAAGATCATCCAGTTCCAACCCCCTGCCATGGGCAGGGACACCTCACACTGGACCATGTCACCCAAGGCTCTGTCCAACCTGGCCTTGAACACTGCCAGGGATGGAGCATTCACCACTTCTCTGGGCACCCTGTGCCAGCACCTCAGCACCCTCACAGTAAAGAACTTCTTCCTTATATCTAACCTGAACTTCCCCTGTTTAAGTTTGAACTCATCTGCTGTACCAGGGGTCTGGTGGGGTGAAATGACTCCTCAGGTACATGGTATTTGATGGGAGAAGTAGCTTCTCAGGGGGATCAGTACTAGGTGAAAAAGAGGAGCATGTGGGAGAAGAAACCTTTTAGTAGGTAATAGCCAATGGGAAAATGGAGCTGGATTATATAGAGCCACATTTCAAAATAGAGCATTTCAGGTAATTCCAACAAAATGAAACATTCCTTTTTAACTTAAACTAGCCCAAAAGGAAACGTTTCATTTTAATTTGCTAAATGAAAAATTCCATTTGGTTTGTGGGGGAGGAAAAAAAAAAAGAAGAGTTTCGCATGACATAGTTCAGCTTTGTAGAAATCTTATTTTCTATCAGAAAGAAAACCCCAACTCCAGTAGAAAGTTCCCTGCTGACTCCTGGTGCAACCTGTTCTGGCTGCTGGGGAGGAACAGTGGGACTGGCTTTTGCATCGTGCAAGGCTTACCCTTTCCCTTTGATCAACACTGATTCACTTCCTACCAGTGGGTGCTCCGCCGCCCGGAACACTCCATTCTATGTGCTTTCACTCATTGCTGCTTTATGTTTTGGGGACAGTTGCTGTAAGCTTTTAGCATCCCAGTGGGCATGGAGAAAGGCTCTTTTTACAAGTTCCTACTTGGTCTGAAATGAGCCTCACTCTTCTTTTACAGGGGCTCACCCTGAAGGAAAAACAGAGCTTTTTCTGACCTGGTGCCCCCAGAGTTATCTTTGTTTGGAGTGCACAGTGTGCCTTTATCAGGCTGCAGGCAGACTGTGCCACTTCTGCTCACACACGTGACGCAGGGCAGCGGGAGGCATGTTCTGTGCTGAGCAAGGACAAACTGCCTGTTCATCACCAGCAAAAAAGGACCTTCCTTTCGCAGTGACCTGAAAGAAAAGCATGGCTGTACCCCTGGCACTGCTGCCTCAGGGGTGGTATTGGCTCTCAGCACGCCAGGGTTCTTCGGTGGGTTTGGGTGGTGGACACCACACTCATAGGCAGTAGAAGAAAGGGGTCAGATGTCAGCAGAAAAGGTGTATTTGGGTATATTTGTCACTTGCCGCTCCCTTGTCTTGTTCTTGTCTTCATGTGCTTGGATGTGAGCACCCATAGCTTAGACCCCATGGTAGGTGCAGACCAAAGTCAGTCACAGCCCCCAGCATCAGCTCTGTGCTGTAGTTGTGGGGGTTTGTCTCCGATGGTCCTCTTGGAAGCAAATGGCCAAATAGGCTCTGCGCAGCCCTCAGCCATGGAAGTCAGGCTGGCAAAGTGAGTGCTCATCTGGGTCCCTCACTGGGGTCACAGGATGCAGAAGAGAGCCTGCAGCTGGGTGCTGCTGGAGCATGATGTGAGTGACAAACATGAGCTTGCCCAGCATGAGGCCTCTCTCAAGGCAGCATGGAATGAGGAATATTTAAGGTCCAGAGGGTACTGCTGGCTCCCCACAGCCCCATAAACGTGGGGCAGGGATAATGGGAGAAGAGGCGCTTGGGCACAGCTCTAAGCTGCATTTAACAAGCTGTCTGTGGCTTTTCAAACTGAGAACTCCAAACTGTGTGGATCCAATCTTAAGATGAGCAGCAAAGGAAAACACAAAGAAAGCTGGAAAGTTTCAAACCAGCCTTGCCAGTTTGTTTTAATAAAATAAATCCCGAATCGCCTCACCAGCAGCCCCACATTTTCTTCCTGAACTTACATTTTTCACCTACAGTGATGAGGTTGTGTTAAAAAAGAATCTGGTTTTGTTCTGGGGCAATGAGGAACTGGGCTTTGGGGTTTGTTTTTAACTTCTTTGCTTAAAATGGGATTATTCTGGGGACCTGCTGCAAAGCAAGCCTCAAATAGCACCAGATCTAGACGAAGTTTAGAGGGTGTCAAGAACCCTGAGCTATTTCAGTGTTCAGATCTGAAGAAGAGTCCTGCCTTTACTCCTAAGCCTTTTCTTTTATTAGGCCAGGCTTTTCTGTGCTTAGAATGAAAGAAAAAACATTAGCAGGTTTTGTGGGGAGAAGAGAGTGAAGATATTAATAGAAACGTGATTTTGGTCTGACACAATGTACTGCAGTCTGTGGGCATATTGTGAACTGTCCTAAGGTATAATAGGAAATAAATGGCTTATTGGGATGCTTCTGAGGACTAACAAGAGGTCTGGTTGTTTTGGAGATAGATGGGACTATTCCAAGGGCAGCTCTTATCGGGAAGGGGAGGCTGTTACAGCAAACACTGGGTTTCTTGTCTGTCCAGAGTGCACATCCCTTGCAGTTAAATTAACAGTACAAATTGTCCTGGTCATGAATTGAAGGACACTGACCTGGGAGGTGACATTTACAGTACACGGCATCTTTCCAAGGCCTCACTGGCGGAGATATTTGGGCTTGTTTTGCCTGTGAGTAACTGGCTTTCTCGTCTTTGACCCCTTCCTGAGGGCCCAGCGGCTTCACCCTGACTTCTTCTCCTTGACTTTATCTGTTCTGTTCAGAAATTCCTGCCTCTGACCCCTTTTTATCAGAGAACATTTTCCCAAGTTTGTTCTGCATTGGGCAAGAACTGCACAACTTATCTCTGAGCCAGCATGATGGCCAAAACACTGATTTAAACCCCCGTGTTTCCAAAACAACCCTTTTGTTTATCTTGCTTCTGTGTTGTCTGTGTTACCCTCCTGATCAAAACTGGAAGGATTTGTGCCAAAATACCTTGAGCAACTTGCTTTATGAAATATTGCCTTTTAGAAGCAAGGTAAGATCTTAGGTGAACAATAGTCAGATCTCAGGGAACAGTCAGGCTGACCTCTTTTACTGTAAATAACATGATTTGAAGTTGAAATGGGTTTTGGTATAAGGCTGTCAGTAGCAAGTTGAAAGAGAGAAAGTTGAGTATAAAAAAATCCCAGCAGGTTTGTTTGGCAATGTCTAATCAAACCTGCCCTTTGCCCCAGCTCTCCCAGGGCAGGCTGTGGATGGACTTCAACCCACAAAGTCAGTCCTGGGGCCACTACTTTTAGTTCCTATTTTTTGAACTTGGAAAATAGGTTTGATTTGCAGGGAACATGCTGTCATTTCAGCAATTATTTCACATGAAGGAGCATCAGCATTTAGAATACAGGCAGTGAACTAGAGTTTCAGTTGATTTCCAAAGTTTTTTGGTGTTTTCCTTGCTCCTTGCTAAAAGTTGTTTTGTTGAGAGCTAGAATTGAGCCAGGTTGATGATGGCTGATTTCCCTGACCAGTGTCATATCGTGACAGTACTGTTTGTGTCCTCCTACCTTAGATTCCCTTACCCAAGCTGTAAGAAGGTGGCCATTGTCAACAGCCCAGATCTCAGATTCATGCCCCTCCATCTGCTTTACCCACTCTGCTTCCTCTGTTCAGTGCCTTCACCAAAAAACCCAAGAAACACCCCCAAGCATGAACCTCACTGCACCAAAGAGTCAACCCAACACCCTCCTGGGCTTGCAGAGCCTGGCAGCCCTTGCCTTCAGCAAGTGACCATGCAATGGCAGGAGCTTTATGCGGCTGGTCTTGCTCTCATTCCAGTGCATTGCTGTGAGTTTCATGCCAAACCTCCTTTGTCCTGTGGTGAGGAACACCCACAGCAAAGGCTGGGCACACAGCAGGGAGCAGGGCATGGCTCTGCCCTGACATCTTCGACTTGGGCACGGGCTGTGGTGTGGCATGTCACTGCCACAAGACTCGTGTCTCCAAGGCCACACATGGAGCAGGGAAGAGGCAGGGCTGCTCCGGCTGCTGTTTCCCTTGGCAGAGGCTCTGTCTGTTTGTTTGTCCTCTCTATTGTTTGTTCACAAGAACTGCACAAGGAGCCACAGGGCTGGGCTGGGGAGAGCTCTGTCAGCCATGGGCACATGCATCAGCCATAAGGATGCTGTATCCAGGCTCTCCTGGCATCGGTGGACAGGAGTGCTTGCTCCGGATGGCACTTCCATGCCGGCTGGGAGGATGGGACGTTTGCAGCTCCTGATGATGGTGATCACATGGAGACCTGGTGGAAAAGTGCAGAGCTCACACGGGGAGAGCTGTGTTTGTTTACTCCAAGACTGAATTCAACCCTCTGCTGCTTGTTCCTCCTGTTGAGCAGGCTTGTAACGCTCTCCCCAAACACTGTAAGTAGGTCAGCCTGAGGAGAGGGCCTTGTTCAGCCCTCCAGATGTCTATCTGCCTTCTCTTTTCTTTGTTTTATTTTCTTTTTCCAAAGCTGAATCCTTTATTTGAGCTTTCCACAGAAGCCTGGAAAAAACAAAGACCTGGATGTGTTTCAAAACCCTAAAGTCCTTTGCCTAAACACCTTTCAGCCACATATTATAAATACATCATCTCTGTGGGTAAGAAGAGATGTCTCATTTTAAGTGGTGCCTCGAGCACAGATACTCATGAGGTGGTGTTGGGTCCAGGCCATGAACAGGCTGCAGATCCATATGAGGGGTTTGGATATGAAAGCAGTATCTTGCAAATCACTTAAGATGCAATTCCTCCCTTTTGAATGGATCTGGATCTGGGAATGGTCCTCTCATCCCCAGCTCTTTGCCTTCCTTGGAGGTATGCCTGCTTTCTGCATTGGTGTGTGAACATGATTGGAGTGTAGGGATAGGGCCTCCGCTCAAAATCTGACTTCTGATGCTTCTCTACATGTAATTTCTCAGCCTGTTCCCAAACCCTGTGTGGTTGCATGTTCTGTTGATGAGAAAACCCTAAATCCCAGAGTGGGGTGCTGACAAAGGTGGAGGTCAGGGATGGGAGCCGGGTGGTGGTAAGCAAGGATGTTATGAAGCACATTCTCATAATGTAATCTGGCCAGTAAGAGGGAGAATGAATCAATGTCACCTTGAGTAAGCACGGAGATCAGCCTGACCACATTCCTGAGATAGCTGCGTGAAGATCTGACACTGTTATTCATGGGAGACTTAAAACAGAGCCCAGAACCCAACCTCAGGATCAGCGAGAATGCATGTATGATCAAGGTCATCTCAGGAGGTTACAAAAGAGAAGGTCAGACCTGGTTCAGCAAGTGCAGAGCAGCTCAGGTTAATTCCTCTGTCACGTCCATGTCTGTGACAGGCCACTGGCAGCACAGTCTGCCCTGCAGGGCAGAGTTCCCTTTGCTCTAGAGATCATCTGCTGGAAGATGGGCATAAGATGAGTAGGATCTGCCATAACTCTGGGAAAAGAGTAGTCTTTTAGAGCTCTTTGCATGGTGCCAACCAGTTGCTTTGCAGCTAATCCTTCACAGTGTTACTTTACTGGAGAACATCTGTTTTAGCAAAGGAGCATCACCTCCCATAAGGGCTACCAGTTAAAGCCCATGGTTCATTCCCAGTTGAAAGGGCTGATAAGTACCCTTTGCTCTTCTAATACAGTGAAGTCCTTTCAGCCCCGCTAAATGCTTCCAGAGTGCCTTATTCCTTCTGGAGGCAGGGGGAAAGCCTAGCTCATTTCTAATTGTCACATTTGAGTCTTGTGCAGGCAGAGATGCATTCCATATGGTGTCAGGATCCGAGCTGCCCGGTTTGGCACAGCCAGGCAGTTGATGAGAAAATGATATGTTTAATTGTATGGATGCCATAGTACTGGAGTCACTTGCTTAATCCTGGAGTTGTAAATAAATACAGAAAATAAGGAATATGCAGTTGGCTGGAGATGATTCAGAGTGTTCATCGTGATGAGTTGGAGAGCAAACACATGAAGGAGGTTCTCATTTTCAGGCTGCACATGACATATCTGAGCTGGTTGTAAATTTGCTAGGTTTGGCTTATGGAGATTTCAGCCAGCTGAAAACTCAGCCCTATGTTACGAAATGGGATTCAAGAGTCTCTTCTTACTTTCAAGGAAGCACTTTTTGATGTGTGGAATTGGACTATAAAGCCCAAGCGAGGCAGAGCTGCCCTGTGCCCAGAGCTGGTTCCTTCTCTGTTTGTGGTCAATGCAATGTCTTTACTTTTCCCTGAAAATCCCATGTTTTGATCAGCTCCTGCTGGAAATGGCTGCAGCGCATCCCACATCAGAGCCACATCTTTCCATTTTGCAGGCTTCTCCTCATGCTCTGTATGTCTGTGTTTGCTCCTAACCCTCTACACACAGCGCTGTAGCACCTACCTTCTGGTGTTACTTGCTGGCAATGCCTATTCTTTGAGGCAGAGAACAGCAAGATAGTTTCATCATGGAAGATACCTATATATATAGGTATGGGTGGAAATCAAAGTCCATATGGTGGGACAAGCAGCCTGCTGTACTTGCACACTATGAAGCAGCACTTTATAAAGGCACAGAGAAGAGTTTAGTCATGGGAACAGAGCTGTCAAACCCAGCCTATATCTGACTGCCAATACCCAGCACTGCCGCACATTGGTTGAGGGTTTCCCAGACAGATGTGAGCTGTGGGGCTCGTGTCCAGCCTTTCTGGAGGCTGACATGCATCCAGCACTGCTGTGATACACTTGTGGTAAGGTCAGCACTTACCAGAAGGGCTGGATCTACCACAAATATACTGTTTGTTGGTTTGCATATGCCTTGCTAGTCATCAGCCTGGCTGGAAACGCTAAACATCTGGTCCAATTGGGAATCCTGGAAAACCAAAACACAGGTAATCTCTCTCTCCTTCCCCCCCAGTCCTCCAATGAGGAATGGCCAGGAAAGCCTGAAAAAAAGTAGTCTTCCCAAAACTGCTGCCTCTGCCAGACGAAGATGTAAAATTCCCAGTGAAAGCAGAAATGTGGTTATCTGTAACCCACAGTAATTCCAGCTTGGTTTCTAAGAGTGATTTGTTTGAGCTCTGGAGTGTGAGGTTTAACTTCCAAGCTGTTTATTACACTAAATACTCCTGATAATCTCTATCAACATCTTAACCCAGGTTTTCTTAGTCTTGAGACAATTAAGAGCCTTGGCTCTCGCCAGCAGTGACAGTAGAAATGGTTTGCTCTGACTTAAGGCTGATTACTCTCAGGGCACTCCAAAGCATCCTCTCTATCAGAAGTGGATCAGGAGCTTATGAGCTGATGGGAAGGGAGGTTAAACACACATCTCAGCCCGCACTGTTATCTTCATGAGCTGCAGTCTTCATTATTCATACTGAGCTGCAGGGCCCACCAGTTGGTGACACAGAAGGTGTCCTGCATGTGTCTGGTCGAAATCTGGGCTAAATATGGCACAGGGAGCAAGACAGCCACTGCTGGGAGTGATTTGTCTCCTCTATGTCCCACTTTGTGAGGGACCAGGGCTCCTGACAATAATATCAGTGACCCCCCTTCTCTTCTGCTACCAAGCACTTTGTATTCATCCACCTGGATTCATTCTGCTCTAGATCCTCGGGGCTGCTCCCTGGGAATAGCCTATGACATGGCTCTCATTCGTTCCCTTTTGGAAGTCCTCTCATTTGGTTCCGACTCTAGTTAATATTTCATTTTGCATTTTCATAGCCAGGCACTTATAGACATTAATTATTAAATGGCCACATTTCTTGAAATGAATGTATAGATGCAGACAGCTGCTGGGGCTTTCTAAAGGGGGTGTTCACTAGTTGGGATATGCTGTTTCTTACAACTTTCAGATGAAAATCTCAAAGGCCTCTTCTTTTGTTCAGTATTTTCAAAACCTCACTTTCTTGTTCAGTGCAGGATGGCACCTTCAGAAGCATTCAGTGTTGATCTAACCTTCTTCCCAGCAAAGTCCCTAAGAAAATAGGTCTGAGCCATTTCGAAAGCTCTTCCCTTGCCCCCCCCTCCTCTGCCCTGATTCCAGTATTATAGCAATATTCCCAAGCTTTTAAGTGCAGCTCCATCAGGCCAGCAGGAAAAGCTTGCTTTTTAGCCTCATTTCTATTAATTTAGAGCAACTCTGTAGCCTCGGCAGAGTTGTTCTGGAGGCACAAGATGTATGAAAGTGAAGAATGATTTGCTCCAGCTAAGTGTTTTGTCTTTGCCCCTCTCCCGTCAGATGTCTTGGGCCAGGCTCAGGGCACAGGTGATGAACACAGGAGCAGGTGGTGGGATGAGCGCTGTTCAATGTGGGTGTGTGTGGATGTGTGTTTCGTGTAGATGGAGGATAAGAGGAGTGGGCCCATCAGTGGGATGGGAAATCTCAGTGTACCAGCATCAAAAGGCAGGTGATCGGAATTTTGCTCTCAAATGCAACTTGTGACTGCTGTGATGCCTCTTTTGGAGGGTTGGGTGCACAGCCAACTTACTGTCTGGAGAGGTAGGACCGTGGGTGCCTCTGTGGGCCCCCTGCCAGTCTGACACAGCCCCACAGCACCAGCTGCAGCGTATGTGCCATGTACCATGATTCAAATACTTTTGCTTTAAAGAAAGGCGGCTTCACTTCCTCTTAATAATTGATATTACTCAGATCTTTGAGACTGAAAGCGAACCTGCCTCCTCTCCAAACCCAGTCTCCTCTCCTCCTGGTGACATTTCCTCTTGGTTTTCAGCCAGCCTCACTGGATATTGCCTTCATAACCACGGAGATCTTGTACCTTGTAGTTGGAAAGAATGTGAACCTTTTGGGGAGGGGATCAGGGCAGGTCCTGGTGGCTGAAGGAGATACCTCAAAAGCTTTCCTGGAATGCCAGGTTCAGCGAGCAGTCAATCTCCCTTCATTAGTTCCCAACAACATTGAGCAGGGTGGATTTGCTCATGGGTGGAGCTGGAAGAAAGTAATAAGCTCTTCTTAATGAAGAGCGTGCTTTGGTTTGCTGTGTCTGGCAGACTGTTTTCATCTTTTGTACTTCTGGTAGCTGGCATCCCAGGCAAGACTGAGGGACTTCAGTTTGGGAGTGGTAGGCATGCACTCAATTTGCTGCCTACCACTGGCAGAGGATCAAGGCTGGAATTTTCATTACACTTGCTTCGCCTGCCAGAAAGAAGCACTTTGATTTAATTCTGGTGGCTTCTTGTTCGATGCCAAGCTTGGAACGTGATGCTCTGATGTCTTCCAGCTTCGTAGAGTAACCACAATGTCCCGCCGAGGAAATATATATTTATACAACAGAGGAATTGCATTTAAGTATGGAGTCACTTTATTAACAGCAATTGCACACTATGCTATAGGTGGATCCTATGGTTTGGAATATAAGACTGGCTCCTTTTGTAATCCTATGTACCAAGCCCAGATATGATCAGAAATTCATGATTCCTCGGTAACTATTCTTGGAAGGCTCATCTTGTTAAAAAGCAGTCACCATGTCACTATCCCTGGAAGAGGATAAGGGATGCTAACAGAGCTGATCAAATACTTTCTGGCATAAGTGTCCTTTAAGAAGGAAGACTGTGCTTTTGACAAGATGACATTTTCCTACAGAAAGCATCTGCTCGCCTCAGAATGTTGCTTTCTTGCCAAAAGAATACCTCAAAACCCAATTGTATTATTTTTTGGACAAAAACCTAAAAGCTTTGGGGGTTTGGCAGCAGATTTTAAGGATTCAACTGAAAAAAAAAAAAAAGTTTTTGTTTTCCAAAAACCAAGATGCCCAAATAATTTTTTTTTCCCCTTTCTTAGTTTTGTTTAGAAATTAAGGAAAAACATGACCATATTTTCCATGTGATAGAGGGAACCCTCTTTGAAACCAGGTCTAGACGCTTGCAAAATACTAGTCTTAGCTTAACTACAGCAAAGTTCTGTCCTAAATCATGTGCAACGGCTGCAGCTGTTGCCAGGAGTCCAACCAAAACCCAAGCCTTTTGCAGATTCATTGCATTTTGGTTTGGGTTAAAACTCTTCTGTTTCTCATACCAGTGCCTGAGCAGTTGCACTGCCTCCTGTTCCTCTCCATGTCATCAGCACAGATGAATGGAGACCTTCTCACTTTAAGTGCTGCATGGGGTGTGATGGGCTGGAGGGAGCATGGAGGAGGGGATCCCATGAACCTGGAGCTGAAAATGAGAGGAGGATGTGAAAAAGGGCTACACGCTTGAAATGAGACTGAGGGATTAGGACTTCTGTCCAGAGGTCTTCTGCCCTGGGATATGGGAGGATGTGGGGGAACCCGCATAGGATGTGCAATTACTAGAAGCCAACCTACAAGCTTTTTCTTTCTTGCAGCTCTGAGACAATTTGAGCTGTTCCAATATGGGAGGAATAGATGAAATAGGAGGCAGAAAGAAATGCTGAAAATGTTTGTGGCCATGAGATGTTTCATTCTTGATAGGGCTCGCACATCTGGTACGTGCACTGCCATTCCCATTCATTTTGTATGGAGTGTTATATTATACCACAGTATTCATGCATTAATGTATTAATAGAATGTCAACATTTATATATAATACAATTAGTGGTTTAATATAAAAGTCAAAATGAAATGAATCAACATGACATTTGAAATATAATCCTTTTACACTGTTGAAATGAAAGAGCCTTATGGGAGAGGTTTTACCTACCCTGCCTCCCCCTTCCACTCCTGCTTGGTTGCCAGCTGTTTCATTCCAGATGTGGTCAGACTTTAGTCCAATGGCTACGTTTGATAAGAAGTTTGGCTCAGCACTGACCACATTTAAGTCACTTTCCTTAGGGAATCGTGTGTAGCTCTTGCTTGATCTCAGCTTATTAAACAAATAGGTCAGAGATGTCTGCTTTTCTGTGTTTTCTCTGTTGAAGTACGGCTAGCCATGCCTTAGATGGGAGACAGGTAGTGCCTGGATTTTTTTCTGCTAAAAGCTGATCCAGAAAGATCAAACACAACTTTATGCATTATTCTCTTTCTTTTCTGACCCTATATCCCTAATTACTTCCCAAAACTTCCGTTTGTATTTTCATGGTTAAAATATTTCCTGTCTGTTGGTCCGTATCTCCCATTCTCCGTGAAATCCCATCTAGAAATCCCCTGTGAGCCTACAAACCCATTTGAAAGTGTCTGTCCCCTTCCCATGGTATGGGCTTGTACTTTGCTATTTCAGCAGTGATGATATGGCATGCCCGAGGCAACCCTTTAGCTCTGTTCTATCCTTCCTTTCTTTTACTTTCTTCACTACTTGGATCATGACTTGAAGGTTGTATTAATTTGTTCTGGTTAATAGAAAATCTCATGCAGTCCAGACATGATTTTGTTTTTCAAATGGTTCTTCCTGGGAAATGCAAACCAGGAAAGGATAAAGACCTTCCCCCTCTCCAAGAAGCCAATATGGGATATGTTACAGTCTAGTCTTGCTGGGTGGGAGGCTAGGGAACACAGGCAAAGAATTAAAGATCACTCTTTCACAGAAAAATAATAATATAGAGATATATTTCTATACATATGTTTATGTATATGTGTATTTGTCAGGATCCCAGCTCTCTTTTCATTTGCACTGGCTTTGTTCCCTCACAAGATCCCATGGGAATTAATCTGGAGGTACCATGATGTACAGGAGGAGCTCCAAATGCTCCAAAGCATTTTTTAATGCTGCCCATCCTGTAATTTCAACAGTTTTTCAGATTTCCCCCACTTATTTATGGATCTGGGAAGTGCAGCCTTGTTTGGGATGTACCACAAAAGATTTGGGGTTATCACACTTCTACACAATGGCAAATAGCCCCCATTGACCCTACACAAGCAGAGTCTAAGAGTGCGCTTGAAAACAAGAGCATTGCTCTTCACGCTGTCTACTCTGCTTAGTCCTTGTTGACATAATTTTCACCAAACCCCAATTCAGTAGGACCCACCCTTAAAACATCCATTGTATCATGTCCAGCACTTGGTGAAAGATGTAGAGGCTTGGCACAAGGTTCAGGCACATGGCTCCTGGGACTACGTGTTTGTGGCCATTCCTTGCCCTCAGAACTTTGCAGACAGTCTGGGGGAGCCCCAAGTTCTGGGTGTCTGACACTTGGGATGTGAATCCACTATATCCAGGTATTCCAGCGCATGCAGGAAGCATTTCATTTGATCCTTATTTCTGGTCACTGCCTCTAGGTAGATTTTCCTGGATGTGCCCTCTTCTCCCCGGTTGGAAACACAAGAGCTTCGGTGTGCTGTTTTTAAGGCTGATAGCTCCTGTGCACAACAGCCATATACATGAACACACATACGTTACACCCCATCCATATAAAAGTGGAACAGTGGTTGTAGTGCTTCTTGGAGGAGTCAGACTCATCACCTGCAAGCTATACAGACATTTCCAGCTGGGAAACCCCAGCCGTAAGTATGTGAGCATTCCTACTCTGCTCTGCACCAGGAGGAAATCCCTTTGGCATGGACATAGGTTTCACTGAACTGTCTTATTTATTTGTATTAGGTGCACAATTTCTTCTAGGTCAAAGCTATTTGAGTGAGGCCCCAAATTTGTACTGTTCAGGCCCTCCAACAGACTATAATTACAACTGCATATATTATAAACTGATATAGAGGGATTTAATCAAAATGTAGCTGCCAAATGGAGACCCAGTGAGTGTATCTTCATCAGAAAATCATTATTAAAGACCTTCCAGGTTGGCGAACTTTGCTTCAGAATCAAAAGTGAGATTTTTCATTATCCCATTGAAAATTTTCAGTTATTTCAGATGTGAGAGCCAAAAAAAATAAATCAGTGCCAGCTTGCAGAAATATGAGTTGGTAGAATGGTTGTTATTATTTATTGCATTGCAGGGAAGGATCTTGGGGGGTTTGTCTTGATGGGCGAGTTACAGGAACATGAGCTCTGTAAGAGAAGGGTGGAGGGAAAGGCATTCACATTCAAGGCACTGCTCCACGTTCTCCACATCAGATTTAATTTCTATAGAAGGAGAAATGGAGGAAAAACTGAAGAGCTCTCTGCAATTGGAGCTGCAAAGAGAGAGTTGTGGTTCAGATTCTCTGCTTGGGGGATTGGAGGAGGAGGAGAGAAACCTACTGAAGGTTGTCCCAGTCCCTCAGCTCTCTGATCAACCCCAGACCATGGCAAGGGACCCTCAGATAATATGTGGGGCCACAGTGTAACTGACTTCAGGCACCTCCACACACTTATATTGCAGAGAGACAGATGGTGTGTTTCTTGTGTCTTGCTTTTGGTTCAGGTAGGTTGTATCTGTGATACCTAGAAGACTATTTCATGTCCTCACTATACCTGGGGAACATCTAGAGCAGAGGAGAGATGATGGGAAGTGAGCCCCTTGGTGAGACTATATCAAGACAAACTACATTTATGGCTTTACTTACACACTTGTTTGCCAAACACCAGGGCTGGGTGCAAAGAGAAAGATGAGAAAGAAATCCAGTAAAATGAGTCGAATTCTCCATAGGAAAGGGAGGCAAATGGGTGAGGTTTGTATAGACCCTGGTGTAGGTGCATCTCTTTATTAGAGCAAATTGTGCAGAACTGAGGTCGCAGTGATGGGATGGTAGATGGACAGGTGGGTTGGGGTATGTGCCTATCTGAATGTGCTGACAGCAGATAATTCACCCATAAACAGGATATGTGAATTCAGCTGTGGTAACCTTTCAGCAGTAACAAATATGATTTCACAAACAAGATAGGGATGTGAGATTCTCTTAGGGGAGATTGTTGATCCCTTTCATGAAAGATAATGGAAGTTACAAGTGCAGAAACACTAAGATAAGCAGCGAATGTGCTGAGGTGGCTCCAAACCAGGTTGAGATTAGAGTTGTTTGAGTATAACAGATCTCACACAACAGCCTAAAATGTCTGAGAAACAAATATTTCTCCCCAGCAGTGGTAAATCTTGTAGCACCAGATATTAATGGTACATGAGGTCCATTACGAGTAGCACAGAAAATCCCTCTCTGTAGCAAAGCATTTCAGTGGCACCTTTTATGAAGTGCGATGCAGGAGGAGGTATGCATGGATAATAGATACTTGCCCTGGATTAAACTGGGAAGTTAGATGAGCCAAAAGGCAAGAAACTCCTAATTCTGCAGTGCTGGAGGCTCTGGTAGGGGCTACTTCACTTTGCTTCTCCTACTGTTTTTCATCCCCTCACACTTCTCCAAGGGCCCTGCCTGGCCAACCTGAGACTATCTTGCTTTACTGATCTTAACAGTTAATATTTAATTAAGCCATGGACTGTTTTGGTCATTAATGTAATGTAGGAGGCAGGGAATTAAGCCTCATAAAACTCCATCCCAGCTCTGACAGATCATATTGAACCTCAGGGGAACATCTGGGGTGCTCCTATGGGAACAAGGTTTCCCCAGAGCCTGACCAACTGCCACGCTGTGGGTTCCCACATCTCTCCTTAGGGAAGGTTTTCCTAGAACAACTAGTCTGGTCAATTGTGATTATTCAAGTTTGTTGGGTCCTGGCCAAAAGCTTATTGAATAAGAACCACCTCAGAGGATTGTGGGGCAGACCCGAAGCTGAATGTAATTACCAGCTTATTTCTAAATTAATATTTTGTTAGGGGTTGGGGATAGGATTTGCTTTCACCCACCTTCTTCCCTCACTGCACACACCACTGGTCTGGGCTCGTTCAGCCTTGGAGCGTGCTTCAGGTTTTACTGCATGTGTCTGAGATTGTTAAAACCTGTAAAAGTTGGGACCGTTTAAAATCAGAGCAAAGGAAAAAAGGCGGGGAGGAAAAATAGCCGGGAATGGGTGAACGTCATCTAAATAGCAGTAAAACTGTTAAATCTATTTGCATTTCACACTCAATAATTTTAGACTCCACCTCGAGAGCACTGCTTGAAAGTCAGCACTTTTAATTGTCCAGTAAATTTCCTTTCAGACAGCTGCTTCATAAACTGCCATTGCCTGCACAGGGAGAAGAAACTGATTTATCTGAGGATGAGGACCACAACGGCCATTCGTGTGTCACTGCTTCCCCCCTCTGTTTCACTTAAATCAGCACGTGAGGGCATTTGGTTATAGCTCTGCAATCTGTCCTCAGACGCTCAGCACCACCACCCTGCTCAGCTGAGATGTCTCCTGACCACCATGACCTGGAATGGTCGCTCGAAGGTCCATAGCCCACCTTGCCCACTGTGTCCTGCTACACTGGTAAATCACTGACTTCTGGGCAAGGAATAGGCAGGCTTTGGAACACTTAGCCATAAAGTAATAGCTTCCCATTCAATTAGAGCTCAAAGATCTGCTGAGCTTTGTCCCATCTATTTAGCTTGACATTGGTATCTTTAAGGTCTAAGAACGTGGCTGAAAGGGAATTGAGCTGCCATTTTTGTTTGGCTTGTTGTTGTTTTGTGGTTTTTTGAGTGCTTTTTTTATTTGAAGAAAAAAAAAAAAATGGAGAACATAAATTCTGGCCAAAATCTTTGAATTTTTTTATGGGATTGTTGCAGCAGTTTTGGGACTTTTCAGTTTCCTCAAAGATGGGCACAGAAAGGACCAGTCTGGTTTGGTTTGTACAACAGTTTCAGTGAAAGTCAACTCCGGCCACTGCTGCTTCTTATGCCCCATTTCAGACTCTTTGTGGACTCACACCTCTTGATTTTGGAAAGGTCCATTTCTTCCTCTTTTTTCTCATTGTCTTGTCTGTCTCTGCCACCACCACCTTTCCTCTGTCCCTGTTGAAGCAGACCATTGCACTGCTGAGCACCTCAGGAGTGACGGTTGTCCTAAGTCCTCGTCTGTTACCTAGTGATAAGCATTAACAACTCGTTTTACCAGCAAGGTGAAAATAAGATCTGATCAGCAGAAGGAAATGTGATTAGAGGTGCAAAATAACTTTTTAGCTATTCTAGTGGCAGATGTTTCATCTGCAATCTCCATGACTTTCATGAAGAATTCAGGGAGCTCTTTATCTCCAGAATTTGGGGTTGTGTTCAGGTTTTTGTTTCTATTCCTCAAACCTTAAAGAAGATTCAAAGGAACAAATGGGAGCAGTAGCTTTACACCAGATGTGGGATAAGTTTCCTTAGTGCCAATCCTTAACTCACCAAAACTGACAGGAAAGTAGGCAATCTTTAGCACCAGGGACTGAGGGCACTATTTGGTGCACCCATCCAACTGCTCCATTCTCACCTCTCCCTACCCAGCACCCAACCACAACCACAGCTACTAGTTCTATTCCAAGTTGTTGTATCTTTGGGTGAGTGTAGACGAAGGGTAAATCCTACTGCCAGGGACTCCTGGCAAGGCAGAAATGATTGTACACCAGAGTTTGGGATGAGAGGCATGATGGTGAGTCAAGGTCAGTGTAAGTACACTTAACACTCAAGCATCCTCTGAAAATGAGAAGGTGAAGCAATAAGAAGCAGCAGGACTGGGAGGCCAAAGGCTGGGAGGGAGATCCTGCAGGGCAGCTTGTTGAAAGGGAAATGGCTGTAGGAAGTGAGGAGAGAGGCCAGAGGGTAAGAAAGACCACGATGTAAGGATCCTTCCCCTACCATGAACGTGCTCAGGTTCTCTCTTTGTTGTTTATTCTTCATCCTCTGCAGTATGGATATCCATATTCTTGAAACAAACTTCTCACGTGGTCTCCTCTGGGCATCTTTCCCTGCTGCTGGAGATAAGAGCTTGCTCCCATATAAACACACAAGCACACACATACCTGCACGCCTCTGAACGAGGCCACTGGGGCTCTGAGCAGCTCTGTTGGTAGTTTCCTTGCAGTCTGTGCATCTGGCTTGCCTTTGCCCTGCAGTCATAGCTGCAGCAGCAAAATGTGCTCTGTGTGTGTGTGTGTGTGTGTGTGTGTGTGTACATGGTGGTAATGCTGGCAAGCAATTATTTGCCTTTTTTTTTAATCTGCTGCTTAATAATTACTGCTTCCTTATTCATTTTAAAAGGTCCTATGTGATCACAAATAGATTTATTTACCACCTATTGTTTAGATAGGTACAGTAAAGTAACCACCAGCCTCATCTATTGATGCATGTGCTTTATCATGCATTTAATAGTCTTATTTCTCCATAATGAATGAGTCCTCCAGTGGGAAATAAAGTGAAATGCCAGTTTAGGGATCAATCAGTGCGTATATACAGCCTCTATAATGGGAAGTTCATATGCTGTAGTGAAGGTATTTTTCTACAATAGCTTGGCTGCACTTTGTTACTGCAGGTTTTGGCTTTGTTAAGGTACAGGTCTAGAATAAATGGATTCATCAAAAAAAATCAGAACTGAAAGAAAATGTAATACATATATGTATGGCCCTAGATGTTAAAGATGCAGCTTCCCATTGCCCTGCGTTTGTGAGATATGTGGCTTTATTTCCACGGTGCTCTGTAGGTCTGATCAAAAGCTTGTTTGAATTGTTGAGGTTTCCTTCTTGCCCTGATTGTCTTGCATTGGGGGTCTGGTAGGAGCAGAGCTAAAGGAGTTCAATATCAATGGGCCAGAGAGAGCTTCAGTTTGAGTGTGGGTGCCTTTGCCTTCCTTGGGGCAGAGTCTTGTCCTTGGAGAAGGGTTGAGTTTAGGTGCTTTTGCCTTCCTTGGGTCAGAGACTTGTGCTTGGAGAAGGGTTCATCCCATGTAGCTAATCTCACTTAGCCTGGGCTTCCTCCAGAGTCAACATTGATGAGCAAAAGGAGAGGGCAATTCACCTCTCCAGATGATTCTAGACCCCTTCCAACGCGTTGGGGGTGCTGCCAGCCCTCACCCAGGACCACCTTTTCCACTGGCGAGTTGCACAGACATTATTGCAAGTGTCAGCTGTGAATGGGATCTTAATATAAGGAGGGAAAGAATATGTGAAAAGTTAATTTGCCATAAAATATGCCCAAGTCCCTCTTTTTTTTTGCTTTTACAAGGAGTTTTTAACTGGGTAGGCTGAAGTGCTTTGCGGCAATAACGGGTCTGTCGTAGGGGTGATAGATATCACTTTACTGATGGTAAAACAATATGAATCAGGCTTGTCTGCCAGCGTGATTACCTAATTGTAGTGAAGGAGTTCAGCAAGGCCACAGCAGTCGCTGTGATTAGCCAGAGTCTGTGGGTTATTCCACTCCTGAGCCTTATCACTCAGGTTTCAAGGCTCGGGAGAAATATGTCAGGGCAGCTGTCAGGGACTGAATGAACCAACCCTGGCTATGGGAGAGTCTCCTTCCAGTGCTGAGGAGGATACCCTTGAAAAGAGATGGAGGATTAAAAAGCGTGGTGCCTGGGAGGGGTGGGAGGAGGATGAATGGTAAGAGCTCTTATTGCGGCTTCGGTAATATTGATCTTGTCATTAATAATGCGATGAACCTTAAGTGAAATTCAAGTGTCAGTGCCAAGGCAGGTTATTTCTGTCATAAACGGCACATCAGGCAACTTGAGAACAGTGATATTAAGAGGGATGAAGGGGAGAAGGAGACACTGTTTCTCGGAGCCTGTGCTCTGTGGGTGTGAGAGGGATGGATTCACCTCGGGGCAGGGGTTCAGGGGAAGTTCAGTCATCTCCAAACTGGACAACTCTCAATGAAACACCCCAGAAATTCAGTGAGCTCCTTCATTGTCCAACAACTAATTGTAGTGTCTCCTGCAAGGCTGCATGCTGACCTCTCCCTTCCTTGTAACAAGGCCCTGAGAAAAGCCTTGTGCAGCCTTTTCCACTTCTTTCCATTTTCAGCACTTTTTATTGTCATTTTCCTTGACTCCTGGGAGTTCTTTTCAAATATTATTACAATAAGAATTTTTTTTCTTTTCTGTTCCTGAAAAATTGTCTGTTCCCTGAAAAATTACAGCTCCTCATGCCTGTCGGATCACCAGGTAACAGAGCCTGCCTTGCAGCAGCTTGGAGCAGGGTCAAGCCAAGGGTTTTCCAGTGAAGAGCTTAAAGACCTTCCCTCCCTGTGCCCACAAAACCAGATACTCTTTCATTATGCTTCAAACTCCTGATTTTTCAGCATTTAATGTTAGCTTTTATTTGCTGGAGGGTTAGAAGGCCATTTTTAGCCCAGGTTTGGGAAGTGGACAATGCAATGAGTTATTTGCTCTAATGGCCACACTTGTGTTGATTTGGGATGGCTTAAAACATTTGTATTGTTTATAGCCATGCCTTCGGCACCCAGCTGGGGACTTCACCTCAGGCTCTGGGCATCTCTTCTACATCTCCAGTGAAATTCTCACCAGCCTTGACAGTATCCTATTAAAATCTTTCATCCCCTTCCTCTGAAAATCAAGCTTTCTTAATCTAAAGATAAAGAACTGGGGATAAGTAGTTGGGTAGTTAAGAAGCCCAGAGTGGATTTGGTATCTCAGGATACCTCAGGCATTGCTAGTGGCTGATTACATGAATGGGACTGAATTCTTTCATGGTATTTTGCTGGTCACTGAAAATGTGGATGGGTCATTGGCACCCCAAATCTTATGTTTAATCTCTTTTCCCATTGCAAACCTACCTAAAGGCCTTTGCTATGCAGCATTTTATCTTCCTTCTCGAGGTTTTTGGTGGACACGGGAGACCTCTAGCATTTCAGATGCTTTAAAAATGCACTTTGGACCATGAAGATTATAACCCTAAAATTTCCTTCCTGTAGGAAATTTCTTCTTTTTTAGCATTCAGTGAAGCTACTCAGCCTTTTTCCAGTCTGAATGGGACACAGAGAAGCCTAGATATGTGCTCCAGATTAGATGCTGATACAATGCAAACACACTACAGAGGAAATCCTGGTGGGGTCAGGTTCCCTCCTTAGATTGTATCTTTGCAGTGGGTTGCTCAGCATGGTAACTCAATCTTATTTAAGAGTTCCCTTCAAACCAAGGTGATGCTGTTTCCCAAAGCATTAAAAAGCTGAAGCTAATTACATCTTTATTCCATTAAATATCCAGAACATTGCACATATCTCAGGGAATGGCATGACCTGATTTACAAACATATCACTGCATGTGCAGTGCCCATGAAAGCTATTTCATAAACATTTCTTTGCTGCTTCCAGCTCACTGCCTATATTTCCAGCAGGGCTTGCTGAAAAAATGCTTCCACAAAACTACCCCTTGTGTTGCTTTCCTCTAGGAAAGCCAGGCAGCCCTAGATATCTGTCTCTTGGATAATGGGTCTCTTTAAAGAGCTGTGAGACCAGCAGCCCAGGAGAGGTTTAAAGTGGAGCCTGGCTGGAGTGTATCTGCCATTGAGGAGGGAAGAGGTCTCAGGAAAACAGTCTGGGCATGGGACTGAATAAAGGGCAGTGTCACAGCTTGATGTGGTCCTCTGGGATATGGAGAAGTGCAGCAACACACACATTACTCTTGGGCAATGATGGGGGAGGAACAGGGGAGAGCAGAGCGCTACACAGAATGAAGCTACTGTCTTTAGTGCCAGGGATGTAGATTTGCTATCCCTGAGCTGGACAAAGGGACTGATAGCTACAAACCATGTACAACCTGTCTCTAGAAGCCTAAACTCCTGTGAGAATCTCTCACAGCCCCCTGGTCAGGACAGCAGTGTATGATTCAGACAGTTCCTTGCCCAGAAGACCTCTCCCTTTGTAAACAGGGAGCATCTAAACCAGATCTCAACAGCAAGTGGTCTGAACTGCCATTTCTTCTCTCCATTCACTGCACTGGAAACTGGCAGCTCTGGATAACAGTTGGTGTGACTTGGCCATCACTCTTCTGCTGCTTGTTCCTCTGCCTTCTCTAGCTCTTCGTTCCCCTCAGGCTCTTGCATCTCCTCTTAGAGCTGCTCTGCTTTGCATGCACAGCTGAACACCCACAAGCTAAAACACAGGCCACAAAGTGCTTAAGAGTCTGCACCAGGCATTTACCCGCTGTGACAGAAGCGTGGCTGCACCATTTTCCTGTTTCCATCCTTTGACTGATGGTGGCTGCAGCAGTCCTTTGGGAATTGTATTCCTAGCCCATTTCTTTGAAGGCTTTCTGGGCACCTCCAAGGTCTTGGGAAGGCAGGAGACAGAATGCACCACCCCACCTCGAAACCCAAAGTATTTGGGTAAATGCAGCTTAGAACAACAGGATTTGGCTGTGATTAGGAATTATGTGTTTGGCATGAAGGGCATTGCTCTTCCCACATGGGTATGAACAGCCCCAGCCAGGCAGACTAGACGCAAAAGGAGCGAGTGATTAAATACAGACCTGGAAGGTTTACTGCCTTTAATGTAACACACTGAATTATTTGTTATTTGTTGCCTGGTTTCTGAGACTCTACATTTGTCTCATGTTTTACGTCTTCTTCCAGTCGCCAGGGACAGAAAATGGGGAGCTGTGATTCTCAGGCCACCGTTGATGGCAAGAGGAGATCAACACTGCGATTTTGGGACTGAGGATGTTTGAAAAACCCCATCGAATACTACAGAAGTGAGGATAACATCTGAGATGAGTTCTGACAAGTCTCGTAATTTTGCTGTTTGCCTCCAGTCTTCAGCTCCTGGAGCCTTGCCATTAGGTGAAAGCACTAATTTTCATGGTTTTATTGAATCTCTTACTACCACAGTGGTGGAGACAAACAGCACGTGCAGGGTAGGGCCAGCTGATGCCACCATCCATCCTAAAGCCTGAAGCAAGTTAAATGAACCAATAACATATCTGCTTGAGCTCCCTATTAGGAGTTTTTATAGCCCCTCTTACAGATGGAGTCTGATCACTTTGTGCTCTCAATATTGGTCCTACTGGCCTAAACGCTATGTGTTTCAGCTTCAGTGCCTTGTGCTCTGGCAGGATTTGGGCAGGCACCCTTCACACCCCTGCATTGCACTGCCATGGGATGGGGTGTTGGTGAGGTGTGTTGCCTTCTCCTCCTCCTCATAGCAATGCTCCATGCTCCAGGTGTTTGGAGCTGGGATTGCTCTACAGTGCTGCACTCATTAGTGGTGAAATTTACCCCCCACTAGAAGCATTACCAAATGTAAGCAACTAAATAAGCTTCCCTTTCTCCCTCCCAAGCATTCTCTTACCAAAAAGTCACCACCTTTAAAAAACACAAGTTAAAGCCTCAAATCAGCTGCTCCCTCCAAGCAAAGCTGGTGTTTTTTGCCTGGCTAAGGATGACAAACCCCTTCTTAATCAACATGAAAAACACCCCTACCCTACCCACCAGCTCAGCCTCCCACCCGTGACATCCCCCTTCCCGCTCCCAAACAGGCAGCACATTTCAATTTAGCTTTGAGCGAGGGAAGCTCAATTGGGTTATTAAATTTCACACCCTAATTGACACGCTGCTGTAAAATCTAACTTGCACAAACACAATTTATACTAATGACACAGGGGGGGAAGCTTTCTGCTTCCAGTGCCCCTCTCATTCCCCCTCTCCCCCAGCTCCCATGGGAATCCAGCTGAATTGTGCAGGGGGTGGTTAGCAGGGGTGGGAGGTTAAAGAGAAATAAATACTGGAATGCTGATGGGATGTTTCCTGTTTGGGCAGAGGGGGGTGCAAGCGATGGGGAGTGCAGGTTTCGGAGAGTCCTCCTCTTCCCAGCACCTCCCCAGGCACGCCATGATCTGACTTAATAAATCCTTAATGGCAACAGATTAACCTCAGCCCGGTCCCCTGGCACAAGTTAACCGTTGATGTTTTACAGTTAGACCTGTGTGGAGATCTTAATTTCCCTGCGACTGACAGGCTGGCAGCCACCCATCCCTGTATAAATGCTCATCCTCCACCTATGATTTCTGTTGGGGAAAACCCTGCCACAGGCAATTCGGCACCCAGGAGGTTCCCTCCTTGCTGCTCCATCGCAGAGCTTCGGACACAAGGATCACAGCACAGTTTTCCTCCCGTTTTCCCCTGTGACAGCTAACTGGATAAAAGCAATTTGAGGAAGTACCTTGTAGTGCCCTGTGCCACAGGGCTGGGGCAGACGCCAATGAGGCTTCCAGCAGCAGCAGTGCTGGCTCCACCGTGTCCCCAGGATTGCTTTCCCCACAGAATTTAAAGCATAACCACTTCTATTCCTTTTATTCCTTCTGGAAAATGTGTTTAAATAATTGATGACGGAGTCTTAGCAATGCCTCTCAGTTCAGCTGATTCTGCTTTGTAGTTTCCCCAATAACATACACCAGGAATTCTCTCTCTTTTTTAAAGAACAAATAAATAGTTTTACAATCTGAGTTTTTCCAAAGATGTGCACTTGTTCTCACATCTTAAATTCCACTCTCCAGGCCCAGGGTCCTGCAGGACAACAGGGAGCTGGCATCCTTAGTAAGGGCAGTACTACTGTAGGAAGGCTATGCTCCAGTAAGAGATGGGGTGGCACAGCTGGTTTTAGGTAGCTGTGTATCTGGGCTGTAGTAGGCTATAGCATGACATCTTTGCGTAAGTCATACCATCCTTCTGAAGCAAAAATCAAGTCACGCCCAGATACATGGTCTAATTTTAGCTGTGTCTGAATCACAATGTCAGGACACAAAATTTGTGGCATGTGATGGTAACTAGGAAATATTTGAGTTACTTCAGCATCTTTCTCCTGCATGTCTTCTCATACAAAGACCTTTCTAAATATATACGGAAATAACAGTTTGGAGGGCCAGGGAGGCCCACTTCCACTCTCTTCGTGCCTTCTTATTGCTGATTTTTGATGAAAAGAAGCCAGGAATTATCGAGGCTGGACCTAGCAGTGATTTAAACCTACAACGTGTACCCAAGAGGAAAAAACGTTGGGGTTCTTTATGCCTTGAGACAATACTCGACATCCAAGGGACACAAACCCATTGGAGTACAATCATATCACCATTCCTATACTGCATAATACCCATTCACAGGGGCTAGTGCAGTAGCAAACCCAAAGCTCAGCTGGGCACTGGCTCCTGCCTGACCTGAGCATGGCCTCGTTTTCTGGAGGGAACAACTGAATCCGGGCAGACATCACCTCTTTTGTCCACCCTGGGAGAAAGCAAGGCTTGGCCCCTGCTGCCTCGGACACTCATTAATGCAGAGCATGGATTTCATTACACTGATTGCTCAATTCTGTTATTAACAAGGCATAAATCTCTGCATTAGTCGCTCTCAGCCTTCAGGTCACAACCCCTGGAAGATGTCGGCAGCGGATGCCCAGCCCAGGTCATGGCCCTTAACCCATTACCTGTCCTGTTATCTTCTCCATCAGATCAGGAATAAGAAGGCATGAAGAGCTTGGAAGTATGCCTATACCTTCCCTGGCCCTCCAAACACTGTCCCCACTGGCTCAGCTTGCTTCATAGAGAATCACAGACTGGTTTGGGTTGGAAGGGACTTCAAAGCTCAACCTAAAGCCTGGAAGGGACCTCAAGCTCTAGTTCCAGCCCCCTGCCCTGGGCAGGGACATCTTTCAATAGACCAGGTATGTTGGTGAATGCTTGCTGACAGTATAGACCAGCCCACGGAAGCTCTTGCACTGTATTCCTTAAGAGGGGATCATATTCAGTGCTAGAAAAAACCTGTTTCCTACTGATCATCAACTCTTAATTTCTTTTAGCGGGTAGCTCTGGGTGTTCTGCATCTGGCAAAGCCAGAGGCTATCCCAGAGAGCAAACAAGGACACATGCAATTGGATTATGGCACGTTATCAGGTCACAGCTCTGAATGGCTGCGCTGCACCATGGGGTCCAAGTCCCCCCATTAGCTGCTCCAGGGCACCACTGCTCACACTCAGCACAAAAGCTCTACACCAGCCCAACTCTGCTTTGTCTTTGCTGTTCTTTTGGCACCCTGTGGGGGAGGAAGGGTATGGGGACCAGGTGGCATCCATCCAAAATCAGCAAGCATTTCATTTTTGTCTTTATGGGCATTTTGTCAAGCATAACTGCAGACGGGAACTCCACAAACAGTAATTAACCACAAGCTGTGGGCAATGTTAAAGTGCTTGCCCCCTAACCTGCTGGTACACAGGAAATCTGAGATGCTGCTAATAAGTTTTTCAGCAGCTGAGTCCATTTCTGGACCCAAATCTATTTGCTATGGCTCTCAGATAACGCTGGTGATTATTTTCCTCAGCTCTCACCGAACGCTTCCTGTTGTGTGAGTCTTGACCACAAGCACAAACAAACAGAGAGGCTGGAAAATCGATACCCTGTTCCATCAGTGGGCGCTGGTGTCAACTAGGAATGTAGCAATGAAGCACCATAATTAATTACCTAAATGCAAGGCAAGCTGACAGTGCTAATTAAGATGGGGAGTGACAGGTTGGAGGTCCCTGGACTGCCCACTCCATTTTCTCAGGGCTTATGAAATATGGGGGGATCATCCCTCCTACCTTCCAGTGGCCAGATGGGAGAGCACGGGGCTCCCCCGGATCAATAGCTCATCCCAGCCTTCCCTGCAGCAGCTGCTCTGGAGGAAGGAGAGGCAGGACCAGGTGGTTGCAGCAATAACATCCTCCCTGCCCTGCTCCATCCACAGGGAATTTTCCGCTTTCCTCTTCAGGAGAGAAATTCTGATTCATGGCCCAATAGCAGGAGGATCCAGCACCCCTTCCAAAGAGGTCATCTTCTGAGCCATCTCTCTCTTACAACTCTGGGTGCTCAAGTTACCCCTATAAAGGGGCCATCTGCTTTTGTCTCACAGTGCTTCCAGTCATACCTTGTAGCAGCGAGTACCCCAGGGAAGCTATTTCCTGGGAAAGTGTCTGTCCAAATTCAGCCTCTCAGTCTGGGTGCCTCTGTGCTGGGATGAGCTCTGGAGCCCAAGCAGGGTGGGGATCGCGAGGATGCAGAGCAAGCAGAGCATCTTGGCCAGATCCTTCCCAGCCCACAGGCGCTGTATGGCAGAGCTGAGCGGATGCTCTGACCTTGCCCAGGTCTCTCTGTGGCTCTCACCCCTCATTCCTGATCCTGCCCCACCAAAGCTTCCAGGAGCATCACATACAGTGGCTTGTGACTGATTCTTTTGCAATCAGTCACAGGAGGGGGATGCTTGTTGTTTCTTTTTGACAATCATCTAGTATGTTGTCTGTGCTGGTCCTGCTTCATGCTTTCCTTTTAAATACTTCTTTCCAGGTTGCATTTCAAGGGATTACCCTCCCAAGCTGACAGACAGGTCTGTCAGTCTGTCTGCTTAGCACTCTATCTTTCCTGCAAATACCCTTGCTCTATAGCATATGAGCCAAGGATTAAACACACAGAAAGAAACAAATCACTATGACTTGGCCTGTAATGTCTTTTGAAAGTTAAGTTATGGCTGTTAAATGTTAACACCATATAATGCCTGTCTTTATCGTATCTTTGCAATAAAGTGATGACATGGCTCCATTATGAGCTAGTCACATAGAAGCTCCCAAACCTACAGTGTTGTAATGGCATTTAAGCTCCTTCCCAAGTGCCTTTTTCACCCAGGCTTTGTCTGCAGCATTTCTCTGGGATCGTGAGGACATTTTAGAGAGGAAAGATGAAATCAAGTTTACCCCCTGTTGAGCAAGGCCTGGGAAAACCTCACACTTCCCCTCAGCCACCACAATGCCTCGTTTCTGCCACACTAGCTGTCCTTTTCCCATTCTCAAGGACAACTGCAAAGTTGCTTATCAGCCTGTAAATCAGCTGTGGCAATAAAACGCTGGCATCCAGAGCAATAGCTTTTGTACTAATGTACTACTTTGCAATTGCTGTGCATATCCAACATATTAATGACACAAATTCATTACAATAAATGAAGACACTGACTGGCCGGGGGCCAGAGTCGAGTAAGGACCATAAAAAAAGAAGTTGCTTTTGCTCCCGCCAATTGGCAAGCTTGTGATGCAAAGTTGGATGTGTTGGATGTAGAGTGCTTTTGGTGAGTGATGGGAAGGAGTGAGTGCTAAATATAGGAGTAATGGTGCCAGGGATCTGGCAAGTGGAAAGGGAGGCTGCTTCTCATGTGATCAATGAGCAGACATGACTTCCAGGTGAAATTAAGGAGTCAAATGGCTTCATCAACAGATTGATGGATTATGAGACCTGGCTCACAGTTTTCAGGTAAGAAAAGCTGTTCACTAAGGTGAAGGACTCATTACAACCTGGAAAGGGGGGATGTTGTTGATCTACTGATCTATCTACTGCTCCCTTTCTTTGTCTCTCTACTTTTGGATTTACTCTCTCCATCCACTGATCTAGCTGTACCTCTGTTACACCATGTGCTGCTCTATTGGTGGCCTATTGATCTGTGTATTGACAGTGGATACAGAAATCATTGACTACCTCAGATACTTCCTTATGAGAGATTTAAAACCCTTTTTGTTTAGTTTAGCAAAGGACGTGCAGTGCAGTATGTACTGGACCAAAGGCAAGACACTGTTTAATTTAGTAAAAAAAGCCAATGCCTTCTAATTAAAATTAGAGCTATTCAAATGAGAAACAAGACATCAATTTTTAAGGACGAGGAAAATTAACCATTGGAACAAGCAAGCAACTAAGCTGATGGATTCTGCTGCTTGCAAAAAAGATCTTCATAGTTCTGGAAGTGAAATTATAATCAACTACATATTATTAGGTTGAAAGTTGAAGTAACTCAATATTTTATAACCCTCCTTCTAGCAAGGTCAAATCAGGTGATATAGCCTTCTTGATGTGTGCTCTGCAGTCAGCTGAGTGGGGACTGGTGAATCCAGCCTGATTGTTCAGCAGCAGCATTGTCATGCAGTTATGTCTTGGGAAATTGGACAACGGTGTAGGAGAGACTTGGGTTTGGAAATGCATGGTTTGGACTTGGGGCTAGACAAAACAGACCCGGGTTCTGCTGCTCCCCCTTTCTCTGTGGAAGTGTGGGCATGGAGGGTGTAGTATGGTGATAGGAGCTAGCAAATGAATTCATGCTGACAAGAGAAAAAGAGAAGATGAAACTAAGGCTTAATGAGGGCCATAAGCCAGCATTTTCGGAAGGAACTACTCATGTAGATACTGCATCAGAAAATCACAGAATGGTTTGAGTTGGAAGGGACCTTAAAGCTCATCCAGTTCCAAATGTTTGCCATGAACAGGGACATCTTCCACTAGACCAGGTTGCTCAAAGCCCCCGTTCAACCTATCTGATGCTGGTGATACAGCAGAAGGAAGGGCATCCGGCAGGCTTGCCATGCCATGAAGGGATGTTATTCCCCACACAGGCTTGCAAATTCTGGCACTTTCCAAAGTTGTTCTGCAACTGTGCATTTTCCACTGTGACTGCACAGAGTCATCAAACTCCTCGGCTGTTTTTATTAGGAAAACACTTTTTTTTACCACCTCCTGATGGCAGATTCTTTTGCCAAGGGGAACATAAATAAAACGTCCCACACTAGGGCAGATGTTGAGCTGTTTCCTGACACAGCTCTGCTGGGATCCCTGCGCTGCGCTCCCAAGCACCCATTCATTTAAATCCTGCAAGGCGAGAACAGTTGTAGGAGACAGAAAGTTTCTGTTCAGACCAACAAGGCAATTGAAGGCCTCCCCTGCACACAACGCCGAGCCTGCATTCATGCTTCAGGGGGTCTTCAGGGTTTGCTACAGATTTAGTGGCAAATGCAGCTAGAATGAAGGTTGATTAAAGCTCCCAGATAATTACTCGTTTAGCTGCAGAGCGTGTGCTCGAGGAGAAGTGTTGCAAAGCTTTCTATAGACTGGGAAGCCCAATGCCTCAGCCAGAGCTGCCAAGTGAACGGATGTGCCAAGTGGAGCACCGTAATGATATCAGTAACAGTCATTATACAGAGAGGGAAGCAAACACTTCCCCCATACAACTGCAAATCTGCTACAGCCTTGTGCAACTGTATTTCTGTGCCTCTAATGGCAGCTTAGCTGTGGCTGGATTTACAAGTGGTCTCTTTCTTAGGCTCCTGTGTTTAAGTTTACCCTTCCCTCCTCCCTCACTTCTTGGTTATTGAGCTAAGGGCTTACAGACAGTGGTGTGAGTCAGGGGTTAGTTTTGCTGAAGGCATTGACTGCCCATCACTTAAACTCAGGTGTGCAGAAAATAAACTGCTCATGTGCCCTTACCTGGGACCAAGCTCTTTGAAAGACAACGCTAAATGCATTTAACTTAGTTGGGAAATAACCTTCCCTGCCACCCATAACTTTGGGAGCTCTCAGCTGCCTGCACACAGATTTAGCAGGGATGGTGTCAGCGAGCATTCAGACCTACAGGCTGGGCTCAAACCATGGGCTTCCTGGAGGAGTGAGCTCCATGCTGGTGTTTAAAGCAAACAAGCTGAGGGGCACAGCTCAGACTAGCTCCAAGAGGTGTTTTGGCTCCATTTACAGCTCTTTATTTTAAGAATAGCTTCTGATGTGGGGTGCAAAGCATCACTTGCACTATTAAGGTGATGCATTCCTAAACAAGTGCCTATAACAACAGTTTGTGCATGTGCCATGGTTCAGTGCTTTGGCTCCCCAAAGTGTTGGGCAAAACAGAGCCCAATTTGGCTACTGGCAGCTCCCCTTCCAAAAAAGACCCCATGGAGCACACAGGCAGCCATCCCAAAGGAAGAACTGCCATGGTAGTTTGGGATTAGATGGGTGGAGTAACTGTCCTAGGCACCATGTCATTATGTACAATTCCCAGGCCATCACAAATAGCACTTAGGGTCATTTCTTTCCTATTAGAGTGATGCAGGGGGATGCAATGGGCTAAGCCAAATGTGGGCCATGCTGCAGACCTCTGAGAGGGGCTGGCTCCATTAGCACACAAATTGCAGGCTTTCAGAAACTGTCTTCTGAAAGGCCCCTAAATACAGTCAGCTCAAACTAGGAAGTCAAAAATGTTAATCTAATTGTCACCCAGACATGCCTGTTTGTATTACGTGAGTCTGGATGTAAGTTTGTCCACTCCTTAAGTCCTTTACTTGTCTAAAAGGCAAACACAAGAGTCAGGTTTGACACCGTATGTTGAACCAAGACCTGCTATTTGATTTCTCTCGCTCTTCTCCCCTACCTCTTCCTCCTTTTGCTGATGAAGTCTTTAATGCCATGGCCACCAGGATATAAATGCTGCTAAAATAAAAAGCAGATGAAGTTTCTGGTTATACAAAAACTACCTAAATGCTATTACCTGCTAACATAATTGGCTCCATTAGGTAATTTGGCTCCATTCACAGTCCATCATTTTAAGAATTTGCCCCCTGATGCAGGGAGCAAAGTGTCCTTAACGTGATGTATCCTTAAAAATACCTGGGATGAAACAATGGTGTGAACATGCAGTGATTTGGGAGTGTAGGGACCAAGTACCTATGCAGAAAGTTCGTATTTTTCTCCCCCCAAAAATGTGGGTAGCTTCAGACATGAAAAGATATTGATTGTAGAGTGTATTAATCCTTTTTGGAGAGTTTTGGCTCCCTTCCTTGACTCTAGGAAGCTGGGAGAGCCAGATAGATAGATAGATAAAACTAAGCAACGTATTTTCTTGTGAGCTACTCTGTACAATGAGGGGGGCTGCGATACAGGCTGTGGGTGCTCACACAGGAAAAGGAAAGTGAATCCCCAGGGGAGCAGAGCTTCAGCTTTGGCTGATCATTTGATTCAGTTACTTTTTGGGTGCAAACCTACAACAGGAGTGGAAGTTGATTTAGTTGGGAAGAGGGAAAGCCCAACCTTTCTGGGCTGGGAAGCTGTTGCTATCAACAGAGCCATGGTGATTGAACTCTCCTAATGACTGGGTTTTCCTTTCCAGGGCTTACCAGAGGCTTCTCAATGAGGCTTCTGTGCTCCCATCACACTGGGTTTTCAGCTTCCTGCAGAATAAAGGAACCCTTCCCCTGGTGTAATGAGTGTTTACCCAGGGGTGCTGATACCGCCAGAGTCTGACACTGCAGGATCAAAACCAGAACTGCACAGCCTCTGATAAAAAGGCCAGATGTGCCACTTTAATTAATGCAATTTGCTAAACACTGCAACAATTAAGTGCAATGCGATAGCGCAGTAATCTCGGGGGCCAGGAAGCGCCGTCCCCACGGCATCCCCAGCTGTTCCAGCTTTCTTTTCTGCTCTGCTGTTTTCATACATTTATAAACTTAAAGGATTTGCAGAGGAGCCACAACATCAAATAAGGAAGGAAACTGAAGGCATGCAGGTGAACACATAAGGAGGGTAAGGGACTGCGCACCTGCAGGTGGTTTGGATGGGGATCTGTTATGTGAACAGTGACAGTTCAGATACACCCAGGGGCACAAGCCCACTACAGCCCAACACAAATACAGCCCCCTGTGAACAGCAAGAGACACAAACAAATATGTATTTAAGAGCTGAGACTATCAAATACCCCAGACAGAGCAAACATGTTCCCAGGGTGTTGCACAAACACCCTGTAACACGTTCCTGTAACATCACAAACACCCTGTAACATCAACACCAGGCTGGGCATGCAACCTCATCCCTTCCCCTCCCCAAACACACTTATCCCTGCTGTCTGTTTCCCCAGCAAAGTAACCTGGGCATGTTCTGCACGTTCCCTGTTACTTTCTGTGTAAGTTCATGCAAGAACAGAAGAGCTCCGAAGTTCCTCCTTTAGACACGTAGATCCTCTGGGACTTTCCTACTTAAGAACTGGAGGAAGTAAAAAAGAAACACAATAATGAGGGGAAAATGAAGAAGTTTCTTTAAAAGCCCACAGGTTTCAGGGAAAGTGATGGGAAATTAGAGATGTGTGATAGACAGGCTAATTTCCCTAACTGACAACCCAGACAGCTCAATGCAAAAAACATTATAATGTTTGGGCTTGATTTGTGTTCCACCCCCTTGCTGTACATAAGCCCAGAGTTGTGTGTGTGTATATGCACATTCAGTAGGAAAGACGGTGCTTTTGTATTGTAATAGTAGAATCATAGAATGGTTTGGGTTGGAAAAGATGTTAAGATCATCCAGTTCCAACCCCCTGCCATGGGCAGGGATAACTCACACTAGATCGCCCCCCCCCCCCCCCTGCCATGGGCAAAGATGCCTCACAGTAGACTATGTTGCCCAAGCTTCTGTCCAACCTGGCCTTGAACACTGCCAGCGATGGAGCATTTACCACTTCTTTGGGCAACCTATTGCAGCACCTCAGCACCCTCACAGTAAAGAACTTCTTCCTTACATCTAACCTGAACTTTTCCTGTTTCAGTTTAAACCCATCACCCCTTGTCCTGTAGCTACAGTCCCTGATGAAGAGTCCCTCTCCAGCATTCTTATGGGCTCCCTTCAGATACTGGAAGGCTGCTATGAGGTCTTCACGCAGCCTTCTCCTCTCCAGGCAATGTAATACACACACGTCTCCCTACTATCCACTCCCAAAACTGCCTGGAAAAGTGAAAATACAATTAGAAAAAGGATTTAAAACAAACTGCTGGGGTTTTTTTTCAGGTTTACACTAGCCCAGTTTTCCACCTCTCCCTGAATGTCTGCACCATCCAGTTATCAAACAGCTGGTATCACAAAGGACTTGGTTGATTTGGAGAAACAGTGTGAAAACGTGGTCAGTCTTTGCAGTACCATGCTGCAGCACCAAGATCTGAGGTCAAGCAGTGCCCATTCACATCCTGCTTCTGTTGCCATGGACGAAGATGATTCTTCTATGGCAGTGGAGGGCTTTTTACATCTTTCCCCTAAAAAGCAAAATCTGCTCGATGTATCACAAAGGACTTGGTTGATTTGGAGAAACAGTGTGAAAACGTGGTCAGTCTTTGCAGTACCATGCTGCAGCACCAAGATCTGAGGTCAAGCAGTGCCCATTCACATCCTGCTTCTGTTGCCATGGACGAAGATGATTCTTCTATGGCAGTGGAGGGCTTTTTACATCTTTCCCCTAAAAAGCAAAATCTGCTCGATTTAATTGTTCTGCAAATTCATGTTGAAGAGACTTCATGAGACTATATGGGTTAAAGATCCTTTTAATTACCCCTGCACACATGTTCTGTGCTCTCAAGCAATATTGTGCTTGTCAGGCATGAGTTTGCAGCGCAACATGATGCAATTTTGCAGTTCAAAAAGGGAGTCCGAGTTCCAAACTTACTTCAGTCCTGTTGAACAAGACCCCACTCCATGCACAGAGATCCTAAAGAAAATGGAATACTTCACATGCCTTGAACTACTTCTTTTTTCCTAGAAAAACATAAATAAATCTATTAGTTTGTATAGGTCAAGTACACCATTAAATTGACTCCAGCGTAATGCAAATACTGTCTTAGCCCATACCAAAGAGGTAGAAGAGAGAAGTTTCATCCACCCTTGCAAGAACGTCATCAACCCAGAATCAAACCCATGCCAGAAGCATGAAAGCTCTGAATTTATAGCATATATTTAAGAAAATACCTACACTTTGTTTTCTTTATCTTTTTATGAAACAGTTTTAAGCTGAGGACAATTAAAAAGTATCACAGTGAAGGTGAGAGGGAGCATTGACCTCTTCCAGCTTCCTCAGAGAGGGGAAATGAGTTAATGACTCATACAACCTAAATGAGTTTGACAACCTTTAAATATAAACAGCTGATTGGAACTGCTGAGAAATCTGGGAAAGAAAAAGAAGAAAAGGAGGAAAACCCCAGAAGTTCCTGAGAAGCTCAACAAAGGCATGTCAGCCCTGTTACCACTTCTAGCACAGTACAAATGAGAAGTCATGGGCTGGCTAAGGAGGAAGAGACAGAACAGCACCAAGATAGAACATTTCGTATGAAAATCAAACTAGCTGTGGCCAGCACTCACCTGCAGGGACTAATTATTGCCCTCCTGGGAGAGCCACATCCTGGGAAGAGGGTGGTGATGAGGCAGACAACCTGCTCCATGACCATGAAGACGACCTGTCGTGCCACACCAGAGGGAAACAAAAGTATAAAGGTGATGGTTGATTCGAGGCAAATCTGTGGTTGCTGCTGTGAGGAGGCAGGATGCTGTGAAGATTATGGTCCTGCTTGATGTCAAAGGCTTTGGAGTGGCCTCAAATCAGTGGTAAGGAAAAACACATGAGTCAATGTCTGATTGGTGGCATCTAGACCTTAGATGAGGCAGTGGCTCCCAGCCTGTGGGAGCCTTTTCCCAGCCTATTTCCAGAAGTATATATGATTACACTGATGTGATCCTTTGGAATAATTATATTTGGGTGCATGTCCCTGTTTCATGCACAAAGGTATTGAGACTGGTATAAAAGCCTCCGCATTAGGTGCAGATTCAGGGAGGGGTAAGGCTCTACCATAGTTCTCTAACTGCTCAGAAATGGGCTCTTTTGGGCTAAAACCGGTTCTGAGCATGTCCTTAGATTCTGAGTGGCACATCAGAGGCTCGGATTTATGATTAATAAACCAGTAAAAGAAGCTGGATAGTAGCTGTCTCTTTATTGCAGATGTAATATATGTTTTACTGTTTCCCCAGTCTAGAGGGCACCATCCAGCTTGACCATCACTTTTAGGTCCCCACCTCACAGGTATGTTGACAGGATGCAGCTCCAGAAGCCATCTAGCCTGGTGGTTTTGGGTCCCACCAGGAGAATGAGCTTTGGCAGGCAAAAAGGAGGCACAGGTAGGCATGTCCAGCCATGGGTGGATACGCCCTCAGATAGCTTTTTGGACTGAAGTTTTGTGAGGACTTGGCTGGAGGAGAGCCTGGCTTCTAGCTTCACAGCAGGGGTGCTCTTCAGAGAGGACCAAAGAACCTCTGTGTATGTCAAGAAGTGGAGTCTTGCTTCTACTAACTGCATAAAGGGATCTGTGGAGCCAGCAGAGGGGATGGGATGTCACATTGGATTTAGGTATTGAAATTCCTTTGAGGCACCTTAATCCTCTTGCAAATGGCTTCAAGCATTTTTGGAAAAGGAGGTAAGCTCCTAGGCTGCTTACTTACATTAAAGGAATGGACAAGAACAATTGGCTTGGTGCATTTCTGTCTTATAAAGGCAAGAGTCTGTCTGTGTGTGTACGCATGTGCATACTCACGTGTGTTTTGCTGCATAACTCAGAGCCAACCCCCCAAACTGTCCTTGAAAGCCTAAATCTGCCAATCCTTTCCTATACAACCACACTGGTTTCAGGGAAACACTACCTTTCAAGTAGGAAATTAAAAGAAATTAATATGCTACTCAGCCAGATGAATTAATTAGCTAATGTGCACACATCACTTAGGAACGGTGAGGCCCTAGATAACTTTTTATGTCTGAGGAAATATAGTCTAAAGTGGTTCAATTCCAGCCCAGTAAAACTAACATTCATTAGGGAAGCTGATTTCGGGAGTAAGGTGCAGAGAGGGAAGTGGTGCCAGCAGCTACCTGGTAATCAGGAGATGGAACAAAGAAGCTGCTGTCTCCGGGATGAAGGACTTGAGGTTACAAGATTGTAAAACACGGGAGTCCATAAAGTTTCGAGTTCTGAAGGCATGCCTTAAAAGTTAATACCATGCAGTATCATCAGAGCCATAACAACAAGTCACCCAGAGCCATTTATTATTCATTGAGAGTCACCCGCACTGCACATACACCAAATGTCCTTTAAATGTCTCAGGTACATCCTCTTACCTAAAGGAGATTTACAGGAATATTGTTGCATCTTAAGGAAATGCCAATCAATTATTTTAACACTAATTTCTGCCATTTTAATAACTCTCCCAAGGCATAGACTGACCATATTTAAGAGTGTAGTTGTTAAGCTGCAAGAGGTGTCATTTCCCCCTTTCTAATTGGACATTGTGTCAGTCACACCGTCGATAACGGCTGTATAATACAACTGTAGTTGTATGCTAAATTGCCATGTATTTCATATTATAGCACTGTGTTATGCCTCTAAACATCCCCTGGAAACCTTTTTACGTGCTCTTCTCTACAGAGGACTGGCTTGACATGAAATTCATTGTGTTTCAATTTTAACTAAAGGGAATTAGGTGCTGACATTCCCCTGAAGTACGGTAAAGGCTGGGTGCTTCATTGCTTTGAGCTCTGAAAAATCACTCTCCTCTTCAAAATGGATACGTAGCTCTCAATGCTTTTCAATTACAGCTGTTTGTCTTCTCTTGGTTGTTTAAAATGGATTGGGTTCTTTTTTCAAGCAAACCAATACATTATACTAAAAACCCCAAAGAAATCGCCCCTAGGTGACTTTGAAAACCCAACCCCAAATATATCACAGTGATTCTTTAGGAGGAACCTTGTGTCCCTGAGATATACTTTACCATTTGACTCTGAACAGTATCCATCTATCTCTACATTTATCTCATGCATCAGTGAAACAGCTCTTTCCTTAACGACCACTTCTGCATGCTGCCTCCTGCAGCACCCTTTTGCAGAAGGCCTTTCTCTTCTCATTCATTAACAAATTAATCCTGTTCTCCTGCACTGCTGGATTTCATTCCTGGCACCCCTGACCAGATGTAAAGTGACACAAGTGGAGTGAATGGTGGCACCTCTCCTCCTAATGTATTAGGTACCCTTCAATGAAAATTTGCAGAGAAATACTCTCTACCAACCCTGTGAGACTGACTCGTTTTGGATAGAAAGTTTGGTAGCAGAACAGTCCATGCAAGAAAGTCAGGCTGAGACAAGGTAGTGGTGGGCTTCAAACCCGAAGTGGTGGGTTACACTGCTGCTGAAGTGAGCAGCAAGTCCACCAGTGATGGACACTTGCTGCCTTACTCAAATGTCTAGCCCATGATCTGCTGCTTTTCTTGCTCATCCTGACACTCTAACCTTGGTATCTGCTGAAATTTAAGATCAGGGTTTTTCTCCTCCATGGGCAGAGGGTATGGATTATTTGCTACATCTATTGGTGGCCTTTCTTTGATTTAGGACTGTGTTCTTTCTTGTCCAGAAGGAGTAACTGCACCATTCTTGCGGGTGAGGAATTCTGAGCCTCTAATCACGTTTACTTGTTGCTTTGAACTATCACTCTTGCTCCATACCTTGTTTTTGCAATGAAGTACCCCAAATTGGAGACACCCTGACTAGTATTGAGCAGAATGGAGGCAGGCACTTCCTGTAAGGGATACAGCACCTAGCACGAATGGGAGCTCCTCTGATCTTGCTTGTGCTCCATGAATGTCCCAAGTAAACAGCACACAAACTTTCAGTGGCTCGTACCCATGGGATGGAGGGTATCCATTTCCAGGTCAGGCCTTGCAAAATGCAATCAAAGCTGAGTGTAATGCTTTGTTCAAACTGTGCAGCTGACTGCATTTTACTGATACATAAAATCACTGCAGGAAATGAACCTAAAAGCTGTTTGCACAACTTCAGATAAAGCGTCACTGACTCCCTTCGAAACCAAAAGGTGTTTTTCCTGTGAGTTATATCTAGTGAATAAAATTGTAAGAACAAGCACAAAGAGAGGGAGAGAAACATCTGCCTTTGGAAGCTGCAGCGCTCTTTGGGCTGTATAAAGTTGTGTAGCTCCATTAACTTCAACAAAGGAGCAGGCTGCTGTCCCACAGCTGAGCATCTGAGCTTTGCGATTGAAAATCATCAGTGAGCAGGAGCTGCAGGCAGAGTTGGACGGGTTCGCTTTTCTAGCTGAGATCTTGCAGAAGTCTTTTTAGCCTGAGGAATTAAAGCTGGACACCGAGGTCTTTCAAGTAGAAGCTTACTGAGGGCAGAACTGGCAATGTGCAACCAGCTTCCCTGCATTTACCTATCTGCACAGCCTCACAGAACACTAAAGCAAGGAAGATGTTTCTGCTCTTCAAAGAGCCTTTTCTTCTGCTTGATTCAGTACTTTTAAGACGGTGGTTATAGCATATCTCCATAGCCACCTTCTGCAATGCAAGAGTTTGATATTCAAAGGAGAAAGGGTGCTGCCTTTCTCTGACTTAATGGTGTAGAACATATTGGCCAGAGCTTTGGAAAACAGGAAGGGTGGAGGAAGGGTAAACAGTCTTTGGAAATTCCTCCCTAATTCCACCCAATCATTCAATGTTTTGAAGCTAGAAATATTAAAATCAGAAGGGAAATTAAAAAATAATGGATCAGTTTTATAGGGAGTGGATGAGGGGTGTAATATTTACTATCAAAATATGGAATTTCAAAACTTTGATGAAACGTAAAGTATGTAAGACAGTAAAATCCCTTCTAGAATAGATGCAAATCGTATGCCATAGCTAGACACAGCTAGTCACAACTGTGACTGTTCTTTTCAGAGCCAAATGTTATCTGGATATGGAGCCTTTCTGCATTTTTCTGGATGTACACTCTTAGGTTTTGAATCCGACTTTAAATCTCAAACTGGAAAAGCTCCTGGGGTGACCAAATCAGTCCTGCTTGGAGAAATAAGAATTGAATTCTGCTCCTGCCAATGCCCAAGTGTCCATTAAATTGAGAGTGTCAACTAAACTATCAAATCATCCAGAACTTGCCAAACCAGTGAAAATGTTGCCATTTCCCTCACTTTCAGTGGATTCAGTTGTCCACAGAGTTCAGGAAATATGGGGACACTTCCGAAGCCTTTCAGCTTTGTGGTGAAATTTGTTCTACTCCCGAAACAAATCCTGCTGTGCTCTGCAAATGGCACATTTGCTGCTAGCCCAAGACCTTTTATGTCTCTCCCTGCTTAGTCTTGGGAAGCTGGCAAAGCTCATGTTGTTCTTGAAAAGACATTGCAATTACTGGGAACATGTCAAGTGAGAAAAGGTCTTTCAGTGCTGGGTGAGTCTACAATATGTGCAGACAAATGGATGAACAAATGCATGGACTCTGTGCAAACATGTTTGTTTGGTTTCCTTTCACTCTTCCTGGGTTTAAAGCCTCCTTTTTTGGGGATGAGTTA
Source organism: Nestor notabilis (assembly GCF_000696875.1). Classification (NCBI taxonomy): domain Eukaryota; kingdom Metazoa; phylum Chordata; class Aves; order Psittaciformes; family Psittacidae; genus Nestor; species Nestor notabilis. Next base: position 68,082 of record NW_009916208.1, on the reverse strand, counting down.
ATGTATTGTACCAAAGTCATTAATAAGATCTCCCTGTAGAGAATAACAGTCCTTGGAGCCTTCCCTCCTTCTTCCTCCTTTGGGCAGGACCAAGGCACTCTCTCCACTGATATAATCAAGATGCCACAGTCACACTGACATCACCTGAAATGATTATTCATGTTTCTGTGACCTTATTAACTTATCCCACTGGCTGGAAATGCTCTGGAGAGCTGTGCATGGATCTGGATTTTGGTGAATAACCATGGCAGCACCTTACCTGCCAATCCAACACCCTTGTCAGAGTCCAGCTTGTTAATTATCCTATGAACACTGGAAAGTGTCTTTCCCATTTAAAATGCAGACACCGCCTGTGAACAGTCACAACACAACCATATTTGTGCCACATTTGCCCCTATTTCCTCAAAGCAAATCTTGAGTCCCATCAGCTAACCCATCCTTTCAGACCCCCATACGACATGGGCATACACAGAGGAGACATGCCCCAGTGCAGTCAGCACAGCACAGCAATAAACACCACAAAGCCAAACTCTTTACTGACAGCAATGCCCTGGTTCACCCACTGCATTGACACGAGCTGAGCCATCCTGTGCTTGTGTTGGTGTAACTGAGCGCAGAATCTGGCCTGGTGAGAGCAATGCATGTTCTGCCAAGGGCATAGCTCAGCCACCGACCTTGACGTGAGATTCCTCTGTGCTTAGAGAGACAGTCACATGTAAGAATCAGCAATGAATCTCCTTATTCTTCAACCCAATTAGTGTCAAAGAAATTGGGTTTTGGGGGCCTCCTCCCAAGGTTTTCTAACCCCCCCTCACCTCTGCCTTTGTTTGATACATCAAGGGCAGAAATAGGAGACCTGAAGAAACAGAAACACTACTCGCCTTCTCACTCAGTTTCGCTTTCTCCCCTCCAAGGACAGTGTCTGGGACATCCTCCTCTTCACTTCTGTTTTACCTTTCCCTTTAGCTGTGGGAGGACAGATGCCCTTGGAAAGAATAAACAGGAAGGGCCAGACTTGCCTCTGGTGTTAACCACTGCTGTTCCCTGGAATCAACAGTCGCAAATCCTGCCTGTGTCTGCATAGCACACTTTAGGAACAGCCTGAAGCAGAGTGAGCTGCAGCACCCTCTGACACCCTTTGACCAGCCTGGCTGCACACCCGCAGGAAAAGCCAAGGGATTTTGTTATGGGAATTCTCATTCCGCTTTCCTGGGACCATGGGAAAGGGCTGTCTCCTTAGGGCCAAACATCCCTGTCTTTTAGATCTGCACTCCTAAGAAGAGGCTGGAAGAACTCATTATTCAGCCTTCGCTTTTCTCATGACCCAAAACCCAACAAGACAACAAACAATCTTCCCTTTGCTTGCCCAGATGCAATGCTTAGTCTATATGGAGTTCTCTGACCAAAGTGCTGCTGTTGGGTGGTGGGACCATCCACCACACAGCCAGGATGAGCGACCACTCTCCTTACAGCCAGGATGACAGTTTCACTTTGCAGCTCCCAGATCTGGGCCCGAGAGGTACCAGGGGTGGCGGGTTCTTGAGCAAATAGCAGCTTTATGTCTGAAAAATGGTTCTGTTTTGCAAAGTTAGGAGTGGTTTACAGAGAATCTGGGGCAAGTTGATGTGTTTGGCACAAATTAGCGTCTCTAGGACAGTTCAAGCAGCAGCTATTTTGGATTTTTGTCCTTCCAGCTGCAGTTGGAGGCGTTGGTTGAGCCCTGTTGCATCAGGTGCCATCAAACAGACATGAAGAGTTGGCTCCTTCTTTGGTGTGTGTGCAGTCTGAGCTGAGAACATCCTTTCTTAAGAGGACTCAGAGACTCGCCAACAGCTCAGGGACATAAGGCATGTCTTACAGCATCCCATGTCCAACTCTCAGCCTAATGCCGCCCTTGCAAAGCTTCTGACAACTAATCAAACCCTCTGGCGTTTGAAAACACAGGCAGGCAGCTGCAGTGACTGGAAATTTAGTGGGTCCCTGTGTCAATGTTGGCTCTAATAGCAACAGAAATGTCCCCTACAACCTAAATGCCCAGGAAACAGACAGCAACTCCTTGATACTTGCAGATGTGACCCCTTCTGGGCTTGGGTGTTGCCATCCATGAATGGTGGAAGACCCTGTTGTGCTTACACGTGGTGACAAAGTGTGCGAGCATCATCTGTGTCCATCCTGAGTACAGGCACCTTTCCAGACCCAAAAAGCAATCACTTTGTACATCTGTGAATCTCACATCTCACAGCATCCACTGAGTGCTGCAAAGCAGTGATCTAATATGGATCTTGAGTAAGAAAGTTACCACGTCTGTGTGTGCCATTAACATTTAGAAGGTAATCTCCTTAACACCATAAATGCTAACTACTCTGGCATGCCCTTGACAGGTATAATTGTCTGTAGTCCTGTAAAAAATAATAGCCATCTGGCAGAAAGCACTGAACCTGTGAGAAGAAAAAGTAGATGGGCACCAGCAAGAGACCAAAGCAAATCCCCCAGCACAGGTTACCTTGGGACTATTTGATTGCCTGACAATCTGCTCATGTCCCTTTTTTCAGCTGCTTTCAATGTCACGGGAGGAGCATCTCTCAGCTTTAGCCTTACAGCCAGCACAAGCCCTATCTGAATTTATTACAGGCAAGGAAGCAGAAATAATTCTGTTCCTCTGGAACTGACAAACATGAAAAAAGAGCTAGCCTGGTGGAGATCAAACCCATGGGTTACGTGAGAAACCTTGCTAGGGTTCTGAAAGAAGTGTATTGCCCTGCTAATAGTATGCTGTATATCATCTGGCACTTGCAAGGAATGACCTGCCTGTTCCTCAGCATCTCTGGCTCTCCTCATCATTATAGCCCTTGTAAAAAATGGCATATTAAGTGCAAAGACCAAAAGTCATGGAAAAGAAACAATTCCCGTTATTCACAGAACTGGAGCACTATGGACAGCCAAATGTAACCTTCTCTAGGGATATCTCTTGGCTTCAACCTTGATCCATAGAGCTCTTTCTTGGGGTAAGGAAAGCATCCAGGTCAGACAGGTTGTTTATTCACTGGCCTTTCTGATAAACCTGTGGAAATGGCAGGTACTGGCAAAGCAGGAACATTTTCCAGCAGGTGCCAGGCCAAGACTCACTGTACAGCAGCTGCTGACCCGTCAATAATTGGCCCTAAACTGGAGTAACATGCCCAAAATTGCCTGCAATGAATATTGGCCTTTGCTGCAACCACCCTTCCTGTGGAGGGAGGGCAGAAGGATGTGGAAGGAGTAAAATCTCCCAGCCAGTGCTGTTCCCAGGCTCTGACAGAAAACAGGAGCCCTGATAGCTCAGAAACAAAGAGTTTTCATCCAAATTCCATGACCCGAGATACCCCAAACAGGTTCAAACCATCTTCCGAAAGTCATTCACATTTAACACCCCCTTCCCTGAACTTCCCGAAGGTTATGGACGGATTTTCACTGTAGCAGTGGAGCAAAATCTACCCCAAACTGTGAGAAAAGAACTTTGAACTTCTGCAGGAAAGAAGAGCTGTATCCACAGACTGGTCTGATCTTTGCTGGTGGTTCTACCTTTGCAGCTTAAAAGGAGTGCTGAGTTCATCCATCCCCGTGACCATGCACTGGCATCATTTCACCTCCTGGTCCATTTTTGAGGAAAAGGCCTGTCCTCGGGTTTACCTGAAACCTCCCTGTGGCTTTTTGATACCCACCAAGGAAACAAAAAAAGATGGTCTCTGTTACAGTGAGGATGGCTTGACTGCAGTTAATTATGACAACAACCACCAGAGCAACACAGAAGAATTTCGGGAGGAAAAAGGCACGTTTCACTCCTTGCTCTCGGAAAGGTTGATCTTGTCTTTAACCTTTGGATGAGCATACACAAGCTGCAGATCGAAGACATCTGCTACAAGACAGTTGGATTCACACGGCTGGTCGTCCACAGCCTTCAAAGTCACACCAAGAGAAAGACATTGCACCCCATCACCTGCCTAATTCCTGCCCAGTGAAGGTGAAACCTGAAATCTCTCTAAAGAGAATGCACCTTGGCAAACACACCACAACCAATACCATAAGGCCACCCCAGAACAGATCATGGTCAGTCCCCCCCAGATCATGGTCACTCACAAGATCTCTCTCATGCAGTTGTATTTATATTAGGGATGCCAACTCACTGCCAGGTCTGAGAGTCCTTTTACAAATGACATCTGACTTAATTTTACTCTTGTATTTTTAATCTCCAGACTACTTGTTCAGGACTAAGACTGTCACATGAAGCAGTTAAAACAGCTCAACCCTTCCCCAGTTGGTGGTACACCTAATCCAGGGTTTCACACTAGAAGTCTCATAGGAGGGTTTTCTCCAAAGGATTCATATTTAGCCCTTTGCTTCCACCTAAATTGCTTTCCCTGACCCCATTTAAGAGTGTTTTGAAGGACATTGACACTTGCTTTTCAGATTTTCATCTAATCTTTCTCCCACTTTGCATAAATCAGGAGTAACAGCACTAAAGTCTACTTCTTCCACAAGCATTAGCAAAACTGCTAAAACCACTAAGATTTATTTCAAACACTGGCTTCAGTCCTAGCAATAAGTAACTCTGAGCACAGCAATTGCTCCTCACTTAAAGGACCACTACATGGTGTTTGTTCATCTGGGTCTCCCTGCATGTCTGCTAAGGGCTGGACTCACCCTGCAACCCTCTCCAGGGCTCTGCCCCACTCCCTGCTCAGCCTCCTGTTTCAATGCTATATACCATCATCACTGAGACCACTGGTTCTTGGTTATATGTGGTTTAAACTGGAGGGTGGGATCCAGGGGGATGAGTCCTTGGATTTGGGAAATGCTGGTTTCCAGAGATTCTCCCAACCCCAGCTCCATTCCATGGGCTTTTGTTATGGGCTGCTAGCCTGCCTGCCTCACTGCCCCGAGCTGCTGTTTTGAGCATTGCCAAAATCTATGCTGAAAAGATTTGTTTTAAACATGTTTCTAACCTTACCTAACCCTCCTACCCACTGACCCCACTACTGGCTGCCCCTGGAGTGACACCAGTCAGGGGACTTCATCTTGCTTTATTAGATGAAGATTAAAATGAGCAACTGCAGAACCAAATGCATTTCTTAATTTAACTCTGACAAAATCAGTGCTGTTACCATAGTTTGATTCAGCCCATCAGCTTTACAGCCCAGAAGGACTGGGTGGTATCGCATGGCCATTATCTGCTGGCAGTACTGGGCATAGCTTCAGCTGCATGCCCATCCTCCCATCTAGCAGGATCCTGATGCTTCCTGCATCAATTCCTTTCCTCCATTGGAATCATCCAGCCATTAAAGTCCACTACACAGACCTCATCCTCTTAATGAGGGACTCCCCTTGTCTGATGGACAATCTGCCTGCAGGCTTCCACAAGTTCCATTCAAGCAGCCAGAACCAGAGCATTTTGTGAACGAGTCCCTTAGGAAAACTGCCTCTCCAGGAAAGTCCGTGGCCCTTAAAGTTTACACCAACATTTTGTTCCAAAAGAGTATTAAGCAGACAGCACTGGCTGAATTGCAGCTCAAACAGGGAATTAAACAGCAATCCATCCACAGCCCAATTTACTCCATTCCAGCTGAATACATCCTTAGGCAAGCTTACATGGTAGTAGCCTTGATTTCTTAATGTGTGCAAACCCAGTTCTACTGCCTCCTTCATGGTATCACCTATATGAAACCATGATTTGTAAAAAATCCCCCTTATTTGACCAAAAAAAGGAACAGAAACTAAATCTTTCCAGTTTAGTGGAACATCAGGGGGACTTGGGAGAATAGGGAGCCTCACTAACCATCTTCAGAGTTGCTGAACCCTATCAGGTGAAGGCATGAACACAACAGCACAGTCACCTCAGGGCAATGCCTCTGACCTCTATCTGCTTAGAAATGCTGCCTGCACCAGGAAGGAGTTTTCATCTGGATTCCTCTGTGTTATTATTAACTCCAGAGTGACTCCAAAAAGTCATGCACCTGAGGACAGGCCTGCTCACACTGCTGGTACGTGCTATTGAACCTTGAAATACCCTGCCCAGGCAGGTAACTTCTACCCTGCCAACACAGAGCTGTGAGTGTAGCTACATCCAGTGATGTCTTGGCATCCACAGGTCTAAACCCCTCAGGCCCAGCTTGCCACTGGCTGTGATGCCACCATTGCAAAGGACAGATGTAACACACTGTGAAATCAGGAGGACAAGGTTAGAAACCATCTTTCACATTCACTTTGCAGTGGGGCAAAGGCTAATGGGTGTTGCAAGGTGAAAGAGAAACAGCAGAGCAAAACAGGCAATATGTTCTCCCATAGCTGTTCAGCACATGTATAAATACAAATACACACATTCTCTCCTCTCCATCCTGAGTCAGGGATTCAGCATTTTTAGGAAATGAGTTTGGTGAGCTTCCTCCTATCTTCCTGCCATTTGTCTCCCTTAAAACCCCAGCACTTATCCTGACAGCAAAAGGCTGCTCCAGAGAGTTCTGGGGAACCAGAACTGTGCAGTGGATCGGATGTGGGGTCCATTGGCAGAGCCCAATGGGGATGGAGAACAGAGTCTCCCAAGCAGGGCTGAGGTGTACCTGGCTCCCTGCCTGCCTTCCCTCCCAATCTCCAGTTTAACAAACACCAGATTCACACAAAGTCTGAATAGAAAGTAGTAGGGGGGGGGAATGCACTTGGGATAGAGAAACATGTGAAAAAAGCTGCACATATTTTCATCAACCAAAGGCCAGGACATAATAATAATCACTTTCCCAGCCCGGAGGAGAAGAACAAGACCAAGGGTTTCTTTTCAGAGGAGCTGAGACAATAGCGACAAAGGGCCACACAAGGTCAGTGACACTTTGGCAACTCATGTCAGCTGAGGCACTGGTCCTGATCTGTCATCTCCCTGCTGATCAGTGACAACTGAGACCACGAGGCACAATCCACCTCTGTGTTACCAAGCTGCAGAAGCCTCCCCATGCTCAATGGGGCTACACAACGCGGCGGCAAATGAGGCAGAGCTGGGCTGCATTCACTCTGCTGCATTCACGTTCGGGGCTGCTTCGCTCCCTCCGCTTTGGTGACTTGCCATGATTGTCACATCGCTCTCCCCCCACCCCTGTGCCTTCATCAGCCTCATTTGCATGGCTGGGAAGGGAGAGAAATTGCAGTTGCTGACTCTATCGACAATGTCCTAGAAAGCGCCACTAGTTGGCATGCAAATCTTCCCTTGTTCACAGACACTTTTACAGCCCCATGTCAAAGACAGCAATATGTGGCACTCTTAAAAGAAGTGGCAGCTCTTTTCTATATGGAGGCCCTGACAGGTATGCAGCAAAACTCATATATCCTTCTTAAAAGACACTACTAACCAGCTAGGCTTTGGTCCTGGAGCTTGATGCTCCCGTTGCTCCCTTCAGCGCTGAGGTTTGTGTCAAGATGGGACATCCTCGTAGCACAGCAAAGGATGGGAAACCTTCAGGAGCATTTCACAGCTTGTCTCACACCTAGTTGGGTGACAGCAGGCAGATTGTCAAGTGTGAGTTTTGCCATTTCTTCCCTCTTTTTATAAAGCTGGTCAAGGAGAGGAGGTGGTAATTACAGAGCTGTGCCCAGGGTTGCTTGAGTAGTGTGGAGGCATAAACAACTGAGAGTTAACACTTCAGCTGCCTCTAACATGCACTGAGCTTCTACACAAGAAAATGAAAGTATAGGCAGACAGGCAAAGGTTGCCTGTACCTATGTAGCTGTCTTTGAGGCCCCATGCTTGCAAAGGACTGTTGTCATTAGCAATGAAGCCCTGTGCTTGCCCAGGAGATGAGGGTGAGCTGGGACATGCAGCCAAGCCAACCCTCCCGGTCACCCTGGCCATGCAGCCTGTTGCACCCTCTCCTTTGAATGGCCAAACACGGTCCCATCTGAGCCTGTCCTACAGCATCCATGACCACTTACTACAGAGTCCTTACTTAAAAAGTGTCTTAGGTTCATTAACCTCCTCCTGCAAGTAAAGTCATGGTACCATTTTCCAAAGCGGCATAAATGGAGGTCACATCCCTTCCTGTCCTCCCAGGTCCCCCTGTCCGCGGCTCTTAATTCCTCACAGAAAGAGGTGGCTCATACTGTAATTGGTGGGATGAAAGCCCCCAGCCTTTGTGCTCCCCATCGCAGCAACTTTCCAAAGTATGTGTCTGCCAGCAACAGAAACACTTTAATGTTTGCAATGCGAGAGGAACTGTTTATACCCCATTCTGATGCTGTGTTTCACTGTGGTGAGAGACAGCTCTGGGCAACGAGGGATTAAGGGGGTCCATTGTATCCTTTTCTGATGTTGCCCACCATTTACTGCCATTTGCATACATCCCACATTCAGGATCCGGGGGCATGGAAACAGCCACCCCACCTGCTCCCGAGGACGGGCATCACTGGGCATCACTGACCAGGGGCTGCATTGAACAGATTTTGGGGGGAGGACTATGCACAGGGAGAAGGGTTGAGTGTGTATCTGCATGAGGAAGGTAGGGCCGAGGGGGAGGGGGAGAGAGAAACAAGAGTAAACATGAATTGGGAGGATTTTCAAAGCCGGCAGAGGGCCTGGAAAAGGACAGGCTTTGAATTCTGCATGTTCTTTTAACTCAGCCTCTGATTTGAAGAGGCCCCCGAAAGCCTGGTAAGCCTCATTGAACTTGAAAAGCTACAAGCTTCCTTTCTTCCCCAATTGCTTTGTCTTTTCTTATCTCATTCATGCGAGACATTGCTCCCACCCCAGCCCTTGCTGGGGAGAGGAGCCAGCCAGAGCCCCCAGCATCACGGAGAAGCAACAATATCACATCACTCCCAGAAAGCCCCCGGACAATAGGCAGGAATTATTAGAGAGGTGCTGCAGTGACCCTGGCTCAGCCTCGGATACAGGCTAATCAGGAGGTACTGGGGCTTTCTCCATCAAGGCTGGGCAGACAGACCTCATGATGAAGGGGCTGCTAAAAGCCACCCTGCAAACCCCTTTCTGAGCCTTTCTGCAAGGGGAGGGTTTGGGCATTGGTTTTAAAGGGATGCTAGTCAAGAATCCCAGAGCCTGCAGCCCCAAATGCTTTTTGGGAGCAGGCAGCCTCTTGCTGGAGGTCTCATCCACCCCCAGCGCTGCAGCCCATGGATGCAGAATCCAGAGAGTACAGTCCCACATGTTCCCTAGAACAATGACACCAAAGCAGATGGGGAATTGCATCATTGCATCCTTTCTGTGGCTCTCCTGTGTGGGTTTGCACAGCTTTGCTTACTGCCATGATATCAAACCCCCATTCCCAACTTGCTGAAGGATGAAGGCTCGAGACATTGCTTACTGCACTCTGAGGAGCCCTGTGTAGCCTTATGCCATGTGCTGAACTGGTCAAGCCCATGAATGTGCCTAGCTGTGTTACAGGATTTATCAAGACCAGTTCATGGGACCAATTGCTACCTTCAGTGAGGACAGAGGTGCATCCTCTGGGTTCAAATTCTGTTTAACCTTACTGGAAAGAAGAGATAAGATTCCCACGTGTCCCAACACACCTTAAGGAGAACGTTCTGCTGTCAGTTACAAACAATCACCGCTGTCCATGTCATCCCCCAATGCTAACTCTCCACAGCAAGCATTTGCAGCCACATCTTCCCTTGCAAGCTGCAAATAAAAGTTAGGCAGCCAGGTGGGCTTTTCCTGATGAATATTGCACTAAAAAGCCAGCTTCCTGCAGCACTTCTCCCACTCTGTAAGTGGGGAGAGGGTGAGGGTTTGGAGACTCTCAATAAACAAGTAAAAGCTCAGATATAATGAGAAAACCTTTTGTGACATAAGGACCTCTGCATGTCAAGTAAATTCATTATATACCAGCTTGAATGGCAATCCGACGGCCTCCAAGTGTCTAATGCAATTACGCTGAGATGGGAGAGATTGTACAGCTGTGCTTCCCTGCTAATAAAAGAGAGCAAAAGTAACAAAAAGGGGATGACAAGAAACCGAGGGCTTTCCACCGGGCACGGCAAAGCCCGCTGGAGTTCGAGGGTTCATGAAGCTCTTTGAACTGATTTTGGAGTTCATGGAGTTCACCACACAGGCAGAGTTCACAGGCTTTTCCTTGGAGATCTAAATCCATGGGTATCTCCCATCCCTCACCTTCCAAGGGAGATTTCCCATTAAATACACTACAAACCCTATTCCACTCATATAAATCTGGGACAGATCTGGTAAATTCGGTAGATTTACTCCAATACATGTAAGTCCAGCATGTGTTTTTTCACCTGTGAATGCAGGGTGCTTTTCTGCTCCCTTCCCATAGCACCACCACCCAAGTGTGTGGGATAGCTATGCATGGGAGAGATAGAGTATCCTGCCAAAGACAGCAGAGTGCAAGGATACCCAGGGAAGCCTTATAGAATAACCATATATATAGCAACCCATTATTATTCCACACATATAACCCCAACCTAAAGCTAGGCCTTCTTCCACCAATGGCTGGAAAATAAGTAACAAATTCTCACCTACTGTCTGCTTGGTGTCTTTCTTGAATCTTCATTCCTCCCTTGTCTGACCTGGGAGACAAATGCTGGTGTGAACACAGACTTAACTTTAATCCCACCTAAATTACAGTAATGGGATGCCTGGGTCAGCACAGCAGCCACCCCAAGTTACTTTTCTGGTCAAGAGAGGGATCCTCCAGAAACTGTTGTCCACCTTGATGGAAGGACTTCTGAGGACTTCTACCTGCTCAGGCAATGGTGAGTTAACCCTGTCTTTCTGCTCTTCCACTTGAAGGGCAGCCCATCACTTAACCAGGGCCTTGATTGTCTTTCCAGCTCAGGTTTATGTGTTATACTGGTAGATTTACACCTACACAAGTGAGCCAACAAAACAGCACAGTGGCCTGGGGACATACTGTGTGCTTTAGCTTAAATCTTTCACTTAAACTTTCAGGTTAAACCTTTTCCAAAATGACATGAGATAACCTGAAAATGATTTTCTGAGCTGGAAATAGCAGCTTCTGCACAGAATATTAAACCACCCCTTCCCATGCTAGACAAGGCTTGAGACCTGCACGTTCTTCCCTCTGCAGCTCTGTTACAGCACTTTGTGCATCCAGCCGTGAGGGCATCAAGTGAGCCCTTTGAAGGAAAAGTGCCCAGGAAAGGGTATTTCCTTCATAGGCAACAGCTTCTCTGTAATAATACTGAGTAGCAGGGTGAAAAAATGGAATCCAAATTACCTTTTGAGAGGTCACTGTTAGAACATCTAACATCAGGAATAAATGCTCAAAACCAATCAGATTTGAAGCTATTCACTGGCATTAAATTTTGGAATATTTAGATTTTTTATTCTTTAATTTGGAAAAAGTAGCCCTATGTTTTCTATTTGTGCTACATATTGGACTAGATGATATCCTGCTTCTACTGAAGTTATGGCAAAAGATTTAGGCCTCGTCCAACTCAATAGGGAAATTCCAAATGAAGAATACAAAAAGAAAGGATTTCATTTCAGCTGTGGATGAATTAATTGTGTTTGGCTCTGAAGGGCTGTCTGTCTTCATTATTTTAGTTTAGGCTAGATTAGATTAAATTAGATTACATTGATGGATGGGGGGAGGAATGGAAGGACAATATATTCACTTTTTAAGAGTCATATAGAAAATAATTAAAGTCAGATGGATTGCACAAAAATATAAATCTGAATAAAGTTAGGTGACCACTATGGATTCTTTAACCTTGAAAGAGCTAGAGACTCATTGTAAGACATATGTAATTACTTCTCCATGCCATGTACTCCTTTACAATATCCCTATAGCACAAAATCAGTCATATTGAAAGACATCCTAGTGGATCTCTCGCTGAAAACTTCAAAGATTTTCAAAATAGCAGGCATTTGGCAGTAAAAAAGGTCCTTGGCTCAGGAGATATCGTTGCTTTACAGACATCTTTTTTGTGACTGTGCCTAAGTTTCACATGATTTTTTGTTAACCCAAAAATACTCTGTCTGCTCATACACAGAAGGAAAAAGGATTCTCTGCAATGAGGCAACACCTAGAAGGCAATTCTTAGCTTGATCAAGTAGTTTTCCAGCTCTTCAGAACAAAGCAGTTGCCTTGGCTTGAAAAGTTGGCCAAGTAAAATCACAGAATTCCATTCAGTTGACTACAACTGGGAGTTTATGGAAGCAAATCCATTCCTCTACCAAAACGGGCCACTTTAAAAGCAGGAAACACCAGCTGGGACTTCAAAGCTATGATTTTATAATTTGTTTTTTCACTGTGCACACTAGAAAGATTTTCCTCTGCCCAGGCTCATCTGAAAGGCTATCTGGAATTCAAAAGGTGATGAAACCCAAGCCTGAATTATCAACACGGACGCAGCCTTGTGATCCTTTTATCTGATGTTTAACCACCTATGAACATCAGCAAATACATGCTGCTGAGTGAGGAATGGTGTAACTAGTCCAAAGGCAAGTCTACCCTTGGCTTTTTTTGTCAAGCAGGCGCTGTTTAGTCCATCCTTTGCAAATGGTAAGCTATTTTCTGACCCAGTTCAGCTGTTCCCTTTGTTAGTCACTGTCTTGGGTAGACATAGTCATAGCCCCTCTCTACTGTGAGCCAGCAATTCCATAAATATTAGAGTTGAGCTTTTCCTACCCTTCATCATCCAAATACTCGTAGTCTTTATCTTTCATTGAACCCTTCTCTGAAGCCAGAAGATGAGATGATGTAAAACTCAACTCGTTTAGTTGGAGTAGTATTATTATTATTGTTGTTGTTGTTTTTATTAGCTATTATTATTAAAAAGACATTTTCTCTACAAGCTATAACCCCACTGCTCCCTAACCTGCAGTGATTGTACCTGGGCTTCTGGGCCCAATTTGAAAGCCCTGGCTACCTTGTACCATCGTGCCAAAGCAAACACTCACACACAGACAGTGCTGGTGCTGCCCAGAGCGTGTCTGTGAATATGCAAGACAGGGATGGATTACCTGCAGGACTGAAGTACCACACTGAGTCCATCAAACACCACCAACAACAACCAACCACTCTGGCTATTTAGTGAACATCACAGACTGAGAGACTGCAGCGTTATCAGCCAGCGTGTAGAACGTGTTACCTCCCAGCAGAGTTGAGTTTTCCTTTAGAAGGAAATGCCATGTGAGCACCAGGGCAATCCAATGCTTACAGACACCCAGTAGCTTTGCAGTCCATGCCTCCTGCTGACACCACTTGGCTTCTCTCACTTGTCCCACTCATAGCTGTGGCTTAAAAACCTGGGGTCTTGTCTAGACAACACTTCCTTATGTCTGTGAGTCATACTGAGTAAGGACTTCTCAAAAGCTTGTTTTGTGGCAGGACCCTCTGCTTGACAGGGTATAAAATCCTGCAGGCTTCACAGTGATTTCTGCCTAGCAGATGGAGGGAAAATGCATTGAGAATGGACCTTAATTAAGATGTTATGTCTACTGTAAGCCAAGCTATCTGCAAAAGAACTAGTGTAGCATATGTGTCTGATCTTATCGTTCTTGGTTTTGCCACAGCCTTGTTTAAGGCTAATGAATAAGAAGGCGGATCAATGTCTTGGTTTCTATGGAGGGCGGATGGATAATTTCAGGGGAAATACTGAGTCACACAATATCACAGCAATAAACCCGATACTTTTTATTTTATGGGATTTCCACGAATGTCACATCATTTGGTAGTCAAGAAAAAAGAATGCGTTTTAGAGGACAAAGCACCAGTTAGAGTTCTTTTTCCAACACCCAAAACTATGGTTTCAGTGTGATGTAATTGCATAAAAGAGCATCCCTGCCCCTAGGAGATGGCATTAAGCTTGAAAACCACCAGCACAATTCAGCTGAGTCCTCTTCCATGCATGGAAGTTGCAGTTGGAGCTTACACTCAGGAGCATCAGTACTACAACAACACACAGACACCTGCATGGAGGAAACCATTGCTTGTGGCATGAACCTACAGGTATATTGAAAGACCTCAGTCTAACCTGAAGAGCTCCCTGGCTGTGATCACTGTCCTTCCTTACTTTCCACAGATGTACCAAGGCAAAACCTTGGGGTCATAACTCAGTGCAGGGGGTCTGCCACTGCTGCTGGTCTCAGCTTGACTTAAATAACAAACTTGAAGCAAACCATTTCTCCTTGCAGAAACTAAGCTCAATCACATTACTTCATGCAGCAGCACGTGAAGCATAGCATGCTTCACTTGCAAACATGACCTAAATGCACTGGGTGTACCTGCCCATGGCCTGGTCAAATGGATTACCTAAAGGGAGGTCCCTCTTCTGCCTTCAACACCCTGCAGAGATGTTGACTTCCAATCTGCCTTAGGAAATCCTCTCTTTCTCACTCATGTGCTAGATTTACCATCCCAGCCCTGGAGGGAGGTTAAATGTACCCTTCATGTCATATTTGACCAAAGTTATGGATGCTGAAACAGATTTTGAGCAGAAAGCACTCTGGTTTTCTGCATTAATGTCTGAATTTCCTGTCCTGCATACTTTAACTGGGCCTCCTCTGGTTCCCACTAATCACAAAACATGAACAGTCATGTCTACTCTGATCTGAGGAGAAGGTCAGGATGAACCTGGTCTTCTTGGCTATATCTATACCAAGAAAAGAAATAGAGCCAGTGACTCACACTGGTCTTCCCTACCTCACTCCATGCATGTGCCCCAGGAGGCTGTTGGCCTGTGCTGATAAAACATCGCCAAGGTAGTGCCCAGGCATAAAGTAGGGATCAGCAGATGGCAAGGTCTGCTCATAAGCAGCAGGTAGATGAGTTGCATGAAGTGAGCTGAGTTGTGCCAGCGCCCTCCAGGATGTAGGATGAGCCTTGTTCCTTTATTTGTGAAAATAATTTCATACGCATGCAATTGTTGAGTCCTAAGTTCATCCTTTAGGATGCAGTGGTGGTGATGAAGGAAGGAACAGGTTTTCAGTTTAAATACTCCCCTTCACATATGGAAAAAAAAGAAGCCTCTAGCTTCCCTCTGCCTTTAGCATCCAAGAAGATGCTTATCACCTCCGATCCTTCCCTTCCCAAAACCGAAATGACCTCAGCTGGATCAAACTGCTTCACTCTGTGGCTTTCTACTCCTTTTGGTGACAATTTCACATTCTGGCTCGAAAACATGCAGGGAACACATGCCTGAAAACCAAAATACCTCCTTCTTTTCCAAGAAATGATTTTGCTGGCCCTGCTATGCTGTTCTCACACTGCTGCGAGCTTCGAACACTCCCATTTATTAACGAGGCTGCAAAGCTGAAAAGGAATTGGCAGCCAGGAGAAAGAATCTCAGAGCCCTGTCATGCAGTGGAGCAGGAGGCAAGCACCTTCAAAACATCGGGGATGATGGGGAGAAAGGAGGGAATATCCTTCCCATATGCCAGAGGCTGAACACCTACAGTAGCACTTGCTTTGCTTTTTCAGCCTTGTAAATGTCATTCTTTCAGAACACAAGACTGTTTTGAATGGAAAGGTTTGTTTCTTATATCAAGTTACTAATCTTCTGTGTCCTTTAGGGTCTGGAGTAGGGAAATCTAAAGAAGGTTTCTGAACACCGAACACTAAATCGCCTTGGTTCTGTCAGCCAGGCTCTCTGGTGACTTTGAAAATCCTTCACTGATGTGTCTATCTTACCACTAGTTATTTCTGGAAACCCAGCTTGTACATAAAACATTGCTTTGTCCGTCAACTCAGCTGGGTTGCACATACCACACCTAATGTGAAACCACGCAGGAAATGAAAAGTTAAGCTACCTAACAGCGTATGCGTGCTCTCCTTCACCCTCAGTCCCCAGCATCACTGCAAATGTGACCACCACAGACCATGGAGAAGCCATAGCAGCTTTAATCCTGCTTCTAGAGGGACTTCAACATCTCCCAAGCCTCCCCACAGTGCTGTTTTGTCGGAGCTGTGTTGGTCTGTGGTGACAGCACAAAGAGGGGAATCAGGTCTGTGTGGCCAAGAGGCTGAACATCACATTGTCACACTCTTATGGGGCTGGGTTTGAAGGTGTGATGGCAGATGGCAAGTGGCACCTGTGGGGGTGATTTGCTCTATTGCTGTATCAAACAATTCCAATTGACATTAAAACAGGTGAACTCAAATTGAATAGCTTTGTATACCCAAGTGGACACACAAACACACACATGCACATATAGATGGAAAACATGAAGGGCAACAGCTTCAAACTGGAGGCATTCAAAGTAGAACCTAATGCTGCCAAAGAGTGAAACTGGTTCATACCATGGGTTCAATCCATGCACACAGCCCTGTTTACAACAGACTACAGCCAGTTATGATTACTGAGAATCTGGCATCATCTCTCCCTTACAAAAGGATGTGTCCCAGCGTTTTAATTCTGGAGATCCCTGCTGAGAGGGCAAACCCCTCCTATTCTCAGGTACATGGAGCTAGGCCATGTCTGTACATCAGTAGGAGTGGTATCAGTTGTTCCACGTATGTCTTTTCCACCAAGGAGACACCCTTGCTTCTCCAAAGGACAGCAAGGGTTGCACTGCCATCTCCTCGACATCCATGCCATGCCCAGCATCCAGGGGAAGCTCAGCTTTCCCCTTTGGACGGGGGACCTGGGTTCAGCCTCTTACTTAGCCCCCAGCTTCCCTCCTTAATAAAGACCAAGGTGCAAAGTGTTTAAAATCCCCTGCAGATGACCAGCTAAGATATGGCAATTCAGACTTTGGGAAGGTAAATCCTGAACCAGATTCCTGACTCCGGGGCTGCAGTTGGGTACCTAAAGGCAGGAGGGCTAAATCCTGGTTTCACATTCCAGTGTTTGATCCCAGGATAATAACAGACCCTGCTCTGACCCCATGGCTGGCTGCTCTGCTCTCCCTGCAAGCTTGAAGGACAGGGACCAGCTTCTCGTGGTTCACGAAGCCCTCATCTCAGCTGAAGTCACCTGCCACTATCTGAAGGGAGCCTACAAGGATGCTGGAGAAGGACTCTTCATCAGGGACTGTAGCGGTAGGACAAGGATGGGTTCAAACTTAAACAGGGGAAGTTCAGGTTAGATATAAGGAAGAAGTTCTTTACTGTGAGGGTGCTGAGGCGCTGGAACAGGTTGCCCAGAGAAGCAGTAAATGCTCCATCCCTGGCAGTGTTCAAGGCCAGGTTGGACAGAGCCTTGGGTGGCATGGTCTAGCATTGAGGTGTCCCTGTCCATGGCAGGGGGTTCAACTAGATGATCTTAAGGTCCTTTCCAACCCAAACCATTCTATGATTCTATGATAGGGAAAAGTGAAGTTCTCTGCACTGAGAGACCTAACAGCTAGCTCAACCTTCATAGATTTTGCCCACTCCTTCCAGAAATCAGGCAGAGATACATCCAAATCTCACCAGGAAAAAAACAAAACAACATTCAGGTGCTGAAGCAAACCATTTCCTGTACGGGAAACAACTGTTTTTACAGGTATAAGTGAGGCCAGATTTTCTACAGATGCAGGGAAATTCTTCATTTTGTGAGTTGGAATTGTTATTTTTCTGTCTAAGCAGGGGCGGGGGAGGAGTGGAGGAGGCAGGAAATGTAAAAGATTTTGGAAACATGAAATGAATAGGTCAAGACACGTCATTTTGCTGAACCAAAGCAGGAGGCAACAGCTTGAAATTGAAATTAAATAGACCACCTGCAAGAAAAGGAGAGGAAAGGGAGATGGGGAAGAGGGGAGGGAGGGTCAGTGTTGGCATGAATATAAACCACACGGTTTTTAAAAGCATCCATCAGTGAATTATTAAAGATGCTGTGCTGCTCGTTTCAGGTTTGGACATCTTGGCAGTTGCGATGGGAAATGTGCCAAGGCACATGAGCATGGATTGAATACTTATATTTGAATTCCTGGCAGGCACCTTTCCTTTAAAACACCAACTCTGGTGAGTGTTTGGAGGAAAAGTGCTCACTCTAGGACCGGAAAAGCTATCTCCTCCCAGCCCCCTAAGCGTGCAGTGAAGTGCTGGACGTGATGGGGGTGTTCATGCAAAGGGACTAGCATGTCTTTGAAGCATTATAGACTCTTCTCCCCACTCTCCTCTTTAGCCTGTCCAAATTGTCACTGCAAAATCCATCTTCCTCCCCCAGGCACACACACAGACACTCCTGCCCTGTTGGCTGGAACCTCCATCAGCTTCCTGAGTGCTGGCAGCTCAGCTCCCAGCTTCTCCTCCCCAGCTTGTGCATCTACCTCTCCTGACCTACATCTCATCAATCCTTGCTCCTTCGGGCTTTCTCAGCAGCCGTCTCACCCAGGCCTCTGAGAACATCTCCCCGACAGCTTCCTCAGAACATCTCATTAGCCTATGCAGCACTGTGCTAATTCCTGTCCTCCCCCTGACCAGATACAATAAATCCTCTATCTCTGAGACAGGCTCAGAGCTCCTGCTAGAAAACCGAGGTGCATCCCCGGTGGCCTTGGCACTACTGAGTATCTGTCTAGACCATTGAACCCCAGCGCCTAGGATTTCACATGCTGTTGTAAATCTCATTTTGAGCAAATATCCCTCCTTCCTTCCCAGTTTAATCAACATTGTGAAACTGGGAATGAGGGAAAGCAAAGCTTGGTGGAGGGTAAATATGATCCCTCCCCATGACAAAGCGAAGGAAACCACAGACCCTGGCTTGAGGATGGTGCAGAGCAGACAGGGGCAAGTTACAGGCACATGGGACAGAATAAATTCAAGCAATTGCCAGAATATTTGTAAATAAAGTAATAAACAGTGACGTGAAATAAGCTGACACGGGAAATGTACATGTTGATTAAAACAGCCCTGGAGACGATTAAATGACAAAGTCACTGTGCATGCTAACAAAACCCCAACCGTAGCCCTGATGCATATTCATAGCATCTGAACAACGTCCCATCACGACACTAACGAGGGCCTGTGCTTGGGAACACGCTCACATGGAGCCAGGGGGAGACTGTTTGGTGCCTGACAAATTTGGGAAGGCTACAAGCGTTGAAATCTCTCTTTGTTACTTAACAAACATGGAAGTAAGGGAATGCCATACCTCTTGTTATGGAAATAGCACACAGTGCTGAGGATATATGATAAGTCTAGGAGAGAATTACAAACATTCAGGGCTGATCCCTTTGAAATGTCTGGGAGTTTTGCCATTTATTTCAATGGGGGCTTTACCGAGTCCTTACAATGGATGCAGTCATTTATCTGCAGGCGTTGATGCGGTTGCCTTTGCCTTGGGAGCCACGCTCCTCATGGATACCTGGGAAAGGGGTTCACACTCCTGTGGAGCAAACATGTGAGTGTCATCATCCCATCTGCAGGTGCAGGGTGTGTGTGTGCCCAGCAACACGTGGAGGGAGGGACTTAGCTCTCCTCCAGCTCTGCTCGACCATTCCACCCATCTCAGGCAGCTCCATGTGTTTTTAGCTGGAATGCCCAGGGGATACGGCAGCCACATACACAGGTGCATACATGATGTTTTCTCTAAATAGCTTGAAAGCCTGGATTAATTTCATCCTTAACCAAACAAAGAGTGGGGTTTGAGATTCAACAAGTTGTTTAAGGGCAGCTGAGAATAACACAAGATACCTGCCCCTGGAAGGCTCCTCCATAAGGGCACTTGGGCAAGTCTCCTCTATGGTCAATGGGTTGCGGTTCTCCATCACAGGAGTGCAGGGAGCAGAGTTTTCCTGCAGCTGACTGAAGACAAGCAAAATTCCTTCCTGCACAGCCTGTGCCAAGGTCCTGGTTGTACCCATCTGACAGCAAGACCCTAAATGGAGGGACAATTAGGCTCTAGTCTGTGTACCAAGAGATGAAAAACCAACACCTATTCACCAGAGCAGCTGGGCGCTGTGGTCCTAGGAACTGGCTCAAGTCCTGGAACTGCAGCACTGACCTGTTTGCTGGGGTAATGAAGCAGTGTGTGTATGTAACTCCAGCAAAAAGCAGGTCCTCCACGACAACACATCACCCTGTAACGTGGCTGTTCACACCCTTGCAAAGCTCAGCTATTGCTATTTCAATCATGTTCACTGACATCTTTCCAAAACCCTCATTGCAAGATTCAAATCTAATCCACCTGCAGGATTGCTTAACATGCTTAAGGTGCCCAGTTGTTTACTAACATCAGAGGGCAACAAGAATTACACAGGATGGGTTAAAGGAACTAATACTAAAAGACTTGTTATTTTAGTTAACTTAGGGTTGGTATCTCCAATCACAGCTCCCCTGTGGAGGAAGGCACTAGAGCAAAGTAGGTTACTTGGGAGTTATCTTAATTGCAATTACCACCCCTGACTGATCTGACTGCAGTGATTTGTTCAGCCAGACCCTTCTATTTATCTTTATGACTGGTTTAAAGACACCCAGGAACAGAAAAGAATAAATCACTGGGGATGGGAGCAAAAAGAAATTGCCTTATATCTTCCCTACCACTTTAAGAAGGAGCAAGCAGTCCAAAAGCATTTAGAGAGTGGATTTATTCTGCCTGTATTCTCCTCCTTGGGAAGGCACAGAGCTCCCAGTGGGGCAGGTGAGAGGATGGGGAAAAACAATCCGAGGATGTGAATGACAGTTTGCTGGTGGGAATAAAACATTTCTTGTTTGTTCCAAGATGGAGATAACAGAGTCAAGAGGTCAAGTGGGGTGGGAATGCAAAAGCCCTGTGGGTAATGTAGAATGATAAAAAATGAGGGATGTGGGGCTTGGGGCGGCATTGCCGCAATAGGCCAACTTGCAGTTCAGAAAGAGCTTAGATCTTGTCTGTATTTAAATATTGACTGATAATTTCACTCCATTACCTCCCTGTCGAAGAGGTATGCAGATAGGCTCGTCCCACCAAGCCTGTTTTAGTATCCTGAGGGGTAGGTCCTGTGTTTGATGAAATACTAATTGGGGTGGGGGGAGAGTTGTCTTTGCTCATCCATCAATCTTTTAGTCATATGCACAATTAATGGAGCTATTTAGATACCCAGGAGTGACCAGCACACTGGAACTGACCCAAAACCTACTGAAGCCTGCAGAGTCTTGCATGGCAGCAAGTGGGACAAGCTGGGGCTGGGGTGGGAGCAGTGGGGCAGGGAGTGATGCTCAGGCCTCTCCTGGCACAGCCTAAACCTGTGTTCATGGGTAACCAATTGGACAGACAGGGCAGAGAGAGGGTAGTCTCACATCAGGTCTTAATCGAGTCTCAAATCCTTATATGATAGCAAAGGTCCATCCCTCAGGGAAAGGAGGAGAAAATCTCTTTATGGGGCCTGTATGGTGAGGTGCAGCTTAAGCAACACTGGCTTCTCCTTGTGCCATGCTGGAGGTGTAGGAGACGATCGCTGCATTTCACAGTAGGGAAACTGAGGCACAGAAGCGTTAAACAACTTGCATGAAGTCATGGGGCAAACCAGAAGGGAAAATTCAGGAGCTCAGCCTAGCTCCCCTCCTCTTTCTCTTCCATTTCCACATGTCCCCGTGGCTGTGGAACTGTGATGTGCCTCCAAACTGGACACATTTACTTAATGGTGAAACTACTTCCCCTTCATGCAGGCATAAAGTCATTTGGAGATGCTCTCAAAAGCGCCACCAAGTCCAAAACACTATTATTCCAGCTGGCTGGCAACCCATGCCACCAGATGCCAAATCGTGATGTGTCAGCAATAAAATGATCAGCTGCTCCATGTAACTTTTAGGGCTTGCTGTATTCATCAGAATGAAAAATATGAGGCCAATGCCAAGACTGGTGTTTAAATAAGGTGCCTTATGCAGTCAAACATCTGTCCAGCTGTGGCTGTGCTCTCTGTAAACAACAGCAGCTTTGCCAACTTATTGTTACCAGATTAACAAGCATGGGAATGTTCATCTCTTTAATTCTCAGCAGTATAAACCCATGAGGGAGTGTGGATTAAGCTCCACGAACCCTGCTCTAACAGCAGCTCTTCATTAAAGAAAGTGGGAGGTACACCGGTTGGTTTCCCTGGCCTTTTCTCATTAGGAACTGGGCAGTGCTGGCCATGTAGGAGAGGAAAACAATAATGATGATGATAATAATAATATAGGGATAAGTCGAGGTGTGAGGTTGCCATTGCATTGTAAGCAAAAAATAGGAACCAATTTCCTTTCCAGTGTTAAAAGAGAAGGAAGCATAACCTCAGGGTATGACAGAATTCAGCACATTTATTGCTTCTTGCACCTCCCAGAGAGTAAAGGAGCAGGACCAACCCATGACTGCCTCACCAAGTTCTATGCTGAGCTTGGCTGGAGATAGCAAGTCTCCATCTTACAGCCCTGAGAATAACGCTGGCCCCTGGAAAATGCAGGTAACCATTTGAGAGAGATGGGCATATTCCAGCCTGATCCTTCTCAAAATAAAACCCAAGCCAATTGTTTTGAAAGAGTGGAAACGTTCATGGGGAAAATGGCCAGTGATAACTATTAGTGCCCTAGAAAAGAATCAGGAGGCAGGTTCATCTGGGCTGGCAGGTCCCCACAGTCCCTGGCTCAGGGATAGCAGTGGTGAGCATCACATGTAGCTCTCTGTCAACATGGATTTTAACATTTTAATTGTCTGTGGCCACAAGCAGCATTGGCAGGATGCTCAAGCATCACTTTGTTTGCACACAGGCAGCTGGGGACAAACCTGGTTCAAACCCCAGACACCCAAATCTATCCTTTCTCAGAAACACAGGAAGGTGGCTGCCTCCCAGAAATGTCCTGATTCCCTGGGAGATGCAACACTCCTGAGTACTGGTTTGCAGTGGGGACATTTCTGTATTGTGGCTGGTATTACTCCAAGTGACATCAAAACCTGCCCAGCCCCCAGATACTGTGGGTAATGCACTCAGGTCACTGATGAAAGTGCTGTGAAGAGTTGCATGTCCTGTAGCACAAAGGACAAATACCTTCCACTGTGACAACGTTCCCATGAAAAAATTGACCAACGGAAATAAATAAACCAAACCCCCCATTATTAACAGGGAACACCAATGCTGGACTTCAATAATTGATGCACCAAATGCATATAAGAGAGCCTCCAACAATACATTATTAAAACCAGCTATTTGTAAGGTGTCATGAAAACAAACATAAAGAGGCAGTGAGAGGGAGCCTGAGAGAAGCGATGGTGAAGCAGAAAAGAAGAAAGGCAGCAAAGGTGGTGCAGTCTGTCCCATACTCCTGCCCCAGCCTGGGGTCTCACCTGAAGGCGATGGTCCCTTCAACATGGCAAAAGCAAAAGCTCTGTCTTGATTCAGTCACATAAGTTTCACCTTACTACATCCTTTGGAGAGGGGGGAGCATGACTTGTCCCTTCCCACTGGCTGTAGAGGGAACCTGGGTGCTGTTTTGCTGTTGATCTAGGTCTTTTAGTTTAGCTCCTAAGTTTAGGTGGGCCAAATCCAGACTCTGGTCCAGCTTTTCTGACAGGTTTACTGACTAATCCCCCAAATTAGCACATGCCCTACACAAAGTCCCCTGAGACCATGGGACACTGGAGGACAGAGACAACATCATGATGCGGTGAGTCAGGAACGTTTGAGGTGCTTCTGAGATTTTCCAGTTGAAGGATTTCTCTGTCAAAATGCAGATTCATTTACGTCAAAACAGCTTGTGGGAAAGGTTTGGTTTTGACCAATTTCTTCTTCACAAGCTTCTTTGAAAGAAAGCTTTGCAGTCATCTTTCTGACATTCTCAGGTTGCTTTTTAAGGGCAAACCAAGTTTTCAGCTCCAACAGTGTCTCCTTCGGACAAGTGACGTTATGTGAAACCAGTTACAAAGGCCTCCTTCAGAGACCTTTCTGGCCACAGACTAACAAGGATAAAGGCACAGAGGGATATTTTGTGTTGTCAAAATAAGCACTTTCTTCCTTGAAAGTTGGCTGCATCATTTATTTAAGCATGGTCAATATTTAATGGAGTGCTAACACACATATTAAAGGTATTGTGAGTCCTTTTGGCTTGATGTCCTGAGTTGCACAGCAGCAAGCACAGCTCAAGTCATCCAAGGCAGAAGATATAGCCCTGTTCTGCTACACTTGGGGTATTTCTCAGGCCCATCCTGCAACACTTGGTATCTCAAAGGCTGACACTTCAGGCTCAGACACACGGGCGAGCTGTGGGATCTTAGAAGGAGGTGAAGGTGATGGTTGAGCTGCTGTGACCAGCGGTGCGAGCACAGCACGGAGGAGATAACTGGGGTATGTAAGCACCACAATGCTTCAACAGTGGCACCTGCCCGAGGAAACCTTTCTCCTGAGTGCTCACCTCTGCACAGCCCAGTCACCCTGGTCTGGATTGATAATGTTTTGTATTGGGTGTGGGAGGAGAGATTTTGGGTTTTAAGCCCTTTGCTTGATTACCTGTAACCTTACTGAACCAGCAGTGAAAGAGGATTAGGCAAAACCACGCTACCTCCTGTTTGTCACAGGCTGATGGTCCACCTGAAATGAGGTTGTAGTGAGGTGGGGTAGGTTTCTTTTCCCAAGTAAGGGATAGGTCAAAAGGAAACAGCCTCAAGCTGCACCAGGGGAGGTTTAGATTGGATATTAAGGACCATTTCTTCCCCAAAGAGTGCTCAGGCATTGGAACAGGCTGCCCAGGGCAGTTCTGGAGTCACTGTCCCTGCAAGTGTTCACAAACCATGTAGATGAGCCCCTTGACATGGGTTAGTGGTGGCCTTAGCAGTGCTGAGGAACGATTGGACCTGATCATCTTCAAGGTCTTTTCCAACTGGGTTGATTCTATGGTGATAAACTGCTGCAGCTCAGCACCTCTCAACACCCTCCTGCCTGCTCAGCTCAGTCCCCCACACTGTGTTTCCCAGGTCTGCTCATTTCCACTGGGCTCAGAGCTGTTTTCTTCTCCGGTTGTTCCCTGCTATGCCACAGCTGAGGCACATCCCTGCTCTGCCTCTGTGGGGAAGCTTTTCCTCTTGCTGCCTTAAAAGGTGTGTTCTGTTGACCTGGGGGAAGCAGAGTGTTCAGCCTGGTTGTCTCCAGGGATGCTCAGACATCGCTCATGGGAGTTCAGCAGAGAACTGCTGAGAAAGGTCCATTCACAATGTACATGCAAGAGGGGGGTTCAGGGATCTTACTTCACCTATTTCACTTCATATATGCAGACGTGTGCCATCTGCAGCCACCTTCTTTGCTCTTTATATACACCCAAGGACAGGACATCATGTTAACACTCAGCCAACAGGTTTGGAAAACATTCAGCCCTTAAGCTGTGCTTTGGAGCCCTGGACTGGGGGCACATCTCCTTTGAAGAGACCCAACATCACACCCTTTATCAGCCTCTCACCCGAGGAGCCAGCACCTTGCTGCCTGGGAAGCTATGTAGATGTCACACGTATGCCAGCAGCTGGGTGACTCCAAGGGACAAATGCCCTTGAGGAGGCTCTGAGGAGCTGAGTGCCAGCACCCAAAAGCTTTTGGGAAGCCGGGGATGCAGCAGCAGAGATTGATATACCCCAAAGATGTGCCCCAGACCCAGCCACTGGGAATATCACAGCTGGTGGTGGTAGAAACTCCTCACTCCTCTCATGGCTCAGATCAATGGATGGGTCGAGCTCTGCTGATTTCCACTGTGGCCATCCAGCCAGTGACACCTAAATATTTTCCTCCTTCAGGAGACAAAAGGAAGGAGGGCGGCCTGGCTCTTGTCAAGTGTGGAGCTGACAGCTTTACAGCCTCGCTGGGGAGAGGAGCTGAAAGAAGGAGCGTTAGATTTAATCTGTGCTGACAGGGGTGGGTGATGGGTATTTTTATAGTGGAGGAAATGTATCGAACAGGGGAAATTAGACGAGAAGACGATAAGGATCTGGGCCTGACACAGCCAATTAATAGATGTTTACAAATGATAAAAGCTGATAGATCAAAGCAAATGCACTCCTTTCTACTCCGAGCCTCCAGATTGTTTGGAAGTGCCCCACTTGGTAGTGGCTGTTCCGTCCCTGAGCTCAGGGCCCTCTTGAGTCCATGGATAAGCCAGAGCAGCCGAACGGTGCAGGTTTCTGCAGGGAAGTGCTCCCAGTGACCACAGTGCCCGAGCACAACATTTGGGAGCAATCAGGGAACCCCTGAGCAGGTCCAAACTCACAGTGTTTGGGTGCAGGGGGCATCATCTCTCTTTGCTTGGCACCCCAGGAACATTTCTCTGCTGTACATGTTTCCCTGAGCCCAACAATTCAACTGAATAAATGTGTGAGGTATCTGGCAGAGAGGGAGAGATCCTGATATCCAAACACAGCATCCAGCAGCTCTTCCATGGAGAGCCCCTGGCATCCCGTGGCTGCTCCAGAAAGGGCCTGGGTCTCCCATATGTCCCATGTCACATCTGGTGGAGGATGCTTGGCAGAAGCATGCTGAAATACTGAGGCTAATGCCATGTTGCTCCACGGGGAACCTGCATCTGTTGTGCACCAACAGGAAGCTTAACCACTGCTCAGGGTGACAGCGACTCCGCTAGTTAATGGCAGTTTTAGCACTGAGAAAGACCGAGTGGACAAAATCCTTTCTTCGGTGTGTGTGCACTGCTAGTTAACTTCTGGTTTGTAATCCTCCATGGTCCATCTCCTCCTTACGCTGGTTTGCTTGTATTCTTTGAAGTGGATGTGCTAAACCTCCCAGAGACAAAACCTAGGTGCAGTTCCCAGGATTCAGGCCAAGGAAGTGAGACGGAAAATCAGTATGAGCTGCAGGTTGCAGTGGTTTTAACACAAGCCTTGCAAGAGACAGCAGTTCCTGGGATGCAAGAGCCATACAAACCCTCAGGCTCTCAGGACATACAGCAGGAACTCTCCAGCTCAGCTGGGACGGGGTCTGCTTTGGCTGTTCAGCCTGGGCAGCTGTGGGTGCATGATCCTGGTGGGTGTATGATCCCATACTTCAAAGGCAGCTTGGCAGGATCCTCATCAAGGCAACTGTGGTCCTCCCAAAGACGGAGCACAGGCTCAGCCATTCACTCACGTGCAAAACGGGCACAAGAAGAAAACAAACCCTAAACCCATAAAGAATGAAAAAGCTTCTCCAACATTAACTTCTATGATCCTCTCACTCCAACATTTACTTCCATGATCCTATACGCCTCTCCCACCGCTGTGTCAGCCTTTCCCCCTGCCAGATGGGGCTGCAGATGGTGGCCTGCTCAGCAACCGATGCTCATTAAAGCAGCTTCGACCATCCCTCATTTCTCCGCCCTACACATGTTCGCAGCAGGGAAAGCAGAGAGCTGCACTTTGGCCTGGCTCCATCTCAGTCAGGGCACAACAACCCTGGCTGGGATGTGGAGCCGGAGACCTGCCCTCGCTCAGAGCTAATGGGGCCTCCAAAAAGGTGCTGGTACACAGAGGGCTGTGGTGGTTGACATCAAGTTTCCCAACTCTCCTGCAAAGTGGCCTGTTAGCCTTATCCTCCCTGTAGCATGGTAACACCTAACTCAGAGTCTTGCGTTTTCAGGTTTGCTGATGTAAATGAAAGCATCTAAATCCATGTTTAGGAACAAAAGCGATGCGCCTAGGTAAAAACCTGTATCATATCCTGAAACTATTCACAGAGAAGACCCAGTTTGATTAGCTCAGCATGATGCAGACACCGAATTCCACCACTTAGCACCAATCTCACAGCTCACCAGATAGCTGGAGGTCAGGGAAGATGGGCATTGCTTCTTTAACCCTAAAATATATTTCTCCTAGAGGTGTTCTTAAACGTGACTAATAAGTCATTCAAAAGGACAGCTCCAAGGCCATCTTAGGTAGTGACATCTCAGATATTCCTGCATTGCTGCCCATGGCATTTACACGAGACACCTTAACACAGTATCATCCTATATTGCTTTAATTCGCTATTAAAACAATTACAGGCTTTTGAGTTTGGGCTTCTTTCCAGACACAGTAAATCTCCTCTGCAAGGCAGTGTGGCAGCACCACTGCGCACAGGACCCATTCATTGTGCTGACTCCAGTATAAACAACGGCAAGGTCTTATCATGGAAAAATTCTCCACAGCCAAGGGCAGCTGCCCCAGTCCCACTGGCTCAGTGAGTGGACATAACCAGCCTGGAACAGGCACAATGAATGCACCATGCCTTGGCCCTGCCACCCTCTTCTACAGATGGTTCTTTCTCTGCCACTTAGAAATGGCAGGTCCAGCAGAGCCTCAAAATGCTGGATTTACTGTGAACAGCTGGAGAGATGGTTGGGACAACACCCTTTACAGGGATGTCAAGGCAAAAGATGCTATGATGTGCCACAGCCCAGCTGCCTCCTGGGCCCTAAGAGTAAAAGGTGAAGGAAGGAAAGATTAAGGTCATTTCAGGGCACTGTCCTGCCAGGGTCACACACTTTGCTCTGATGCAGTGAAAATCTTTAGCACCCAGTTACATGGGCACATGAGAGGTTACCCAACTCACCCTGCACAAAGACAGGGCAATTCAGATTATCCATCTTCGCCACCTCTCTCAGCAGCATCCTTTCATGCCATCTCCACCACCAGCCAAGGCAGCCCATCAACTGGATTGCATTAAGCTAGACATGCAGCTTGGAAAAAGCAATAGCCTGGGCTTACCAATATGACTGGTATTATACCAATACCTTGCTTCCAAGTGCTAAATTGCCTGGAAACTGTGTTTCCCCTAAGCCCAGCTAATATTCTCAAAGGTGCTTAGTGACTTAGCGACTTACATACTTAGACTGAAAGTTCAGCTTCAGCGCCCAGACCCAGCAAAGTACATGTGTGCAATATTAGTTTGAGCTCTTGTCTCCCAGCTAGGACCCAAAGCATATGGTTGGATCTGAGCCTAAGCATCTAAGTCACTTAGGAAAATTAGACTTTGGCACCTAAGTCACCTACATGCTATATTTATATTTAACCTTGACAAAATCTGTGGCCTGCCCACAGGTTCTCCTCCACGTGAGGATCCTCAGCAGCATCAACATTGATTTTTTAAATCCAATTCTTGGACAAGGCACAAACCCAGAATCCTAAACATTATAAATATTAAAGTTCCTATAGCACTTTTCATGGAGGAGAGGTGTTAGCCCCGGGACTCTGGTCAAGTTCCAAATCAAGCAATTGCATTCAGTCTCTATAACACTTCAAATCCCCTCTCCAGTTTTCTGTTTCATTGTGTTGTATCCCTCTTTGCCTTCACTAAGCCCTGTGAGTTTATTAAGTTTCTTCTATTCATTTACAAACCTATTCCAGCTCCAATAGTGGCAGAAATAGCAGGACTTGCAGGAAAATAAATACAAAAATACAGTATTTTCCTCCTAACCTGATCCTTTGATCTGCCCAGGTTTTAATTTTCATTCACAATAGAGTTAAGGTTAAAATATTATGGTAAAAATAAACAAATAATACAAGTGCAGAGGATCTGAGAGATCTGCAGAAAAAGCTGTTTGCTGCTTGTGGACTGGTCACCTAAAAGGATGATTTTGTACTCTGCTAAGTGCTGTCTACCAAGGCAGCAGATTTCTCACTTCAGTCTTCCCTGATAAAATAATAATCATAATTAGAATAATAAGTACAACTGAAATATTCCTGCATCAACACTGAATTTTTAAACAGAGGCATTTCACATCTCAATGATCAGCTGCATTTGCAACACTTGACAAAACCAAATAGTGATCCTCAGCTTTGTCCTCTGCATGAAATCCCCAGGAACTCACTGTTAAATCTGTGTTGCAGACTGCAAAGCCCTGCCTATGGCATGAATGTTACCCACTGCTGGTAACCAGTGTCAGGGATACCCCAGGGAGGTACTTGGGATGGGGTACAGCCATAGTCAACCTGTGAGCAGGGCTTATTCCATCACACTGAAACCTGCTGTCAGCAATAGGAGTTTGGCTGTTCACAAGGAAAACCTGGATGTTGCTCTCACTGCAATACCTGTGAAGTCAGTGAGCATTGCTTTATTCCCAGTTAAATTAATCTGAAGTGAATCACAAGCTGTGGGACTCTGGGGTAAACATGGCATGAGATGGACTCTGGACTTGGCCAGTAAAATCTAGCCTGGAATGGGGTAACCAGTACTGCCCACATCGGGAGAGAGCACAAACTGAATGTCCAGCAAAGGGCTTTGTTAAATCTTCTTAGAAAGGAGATGAATGCAGGACACACAGTGATCCCTCCCTGCCTCCTTTGAAGAGCAATGACATTCCTGGGATGCTTGAGAGTTGATGGTGTTGAAGGCTTTGAAGTGAAGTACTTGAACAGTCTATTTTGACTTCCCTGGGTGACTCATGCTCAGCTCCGTATCTAAGATGGCTTTTCAGCTTCCTTTGACTGCTTTCCAAAAGTAACATGTTTGCTCAGCCTGACCATGGACTGTAACTTTCCTGTTCACCATTCATCTTTCCTCCTCAGGGTGGATGAACAGCTTCCTAACTCCAAAGGGGTTCAATGGTTCAGACAGAGTTTTTCAAGAACTGCAATGTCTAAAGGCATTTTTGTATCAATAGGACAAATCTTAACCCTTTGACAAGCCCATGCAGCTCCTGGGGAGCTGGCTTGGAAAGCATCAATGCAAGGCACTTAGCTGTGAAGCTGCAGCTGATCACACGGCAAACACATTTAATCAGAAACACAAGGGAGGTCTCTTATACTTCTGTTGTGACACAGATCATAAGGATCTAATAAGGTATTAGAAATAACTTCACAAAGTACAGCCGAGAAGAGGATTTGTAGGAGGGATTCTAGACCTGTGTATTCTATCTTCCACCCAAACACCTGCAACACCCTCGCAAAGGTACTATTCTTAGACACTCTTTTGTTTATATGTAATAGCCATGAGGCTCTGCAGTCCACCCACAGTGCCCCATCCTAAATGGAGCAAGGCCCTGACTCCTTCCTAGAGGAGTGGGTTGCGGTGCCAAGACCCAAATCAAGAAGAAATGTATACACATTCACAGGGACCTTGATTTGGCTGTTTCCTCCTGCCAGGAGCAAGCAAGGAAGGAAGACTGCTTTGGCCAGTGACAGAAAAGACTTAAATGCCTTCATCTGTAGGAGCTGCTGAGAACCCCTTTATGGCAGGAAGCCTGTGCCCTGAAGAGAGACGGATGCTGGTGTGATTTTTATCAGCCTACAAAGCCTGACAGAGATGAAACCTCAGAGAACACACCATCTGATGGCTGAGTTCAGACAACCCTTTTCCTTTCTCCTGCCCTTCTCCCTCACTGTGTCCCTCTTATCACATAAAGGTTTACTTCCCATCTGTCCCTGATTTCTTTCCACATCTCCTGTCTGCTCTGGGACACATTTGTACCAGTGAAGCATGCAGAACCAACCTTTCAGGTATGGTCCATGCCCAGGTCACCTCCATGTCCACTGGTGTAAGCACGGAGAAACCCTGTGCTATTACTCTGTACTTCTGCCACTCGGTACAGCCATTGCAGCCACTGCCTGGGAGAACCAGGACCCTTTGTACCCTACAGTGACCTTTTCCTGTGGGCTAATTACTGGCACTGAATAGAGGGAATGCCTGGGAGTGGGGTGCGCGCATGCAAGAGCACGTATGCTGCTTCTATAGGTTTCTCTCTAGTCTGTCCTCTACGCAGTCCTAAAACTGAAAAAAAACCTAAGATTTCTCAGGCCATCCTGTTCACCCCCTTGTCAGTAAGAGGACTCTTCCCTCCCCTGTTTTACACCAAAACTGAATCCCTCTTCCCTCTGAGAAAGGGTGACCTCTTCCAAACAGACTGCAGCACTAAGAGGTGTTTTCACCAGGAGCACTTACTGCCCCAGGGAAGACAGCATGCTCCATTTCTGAAGATCAGATCAGGTTTTTTCCTTTACCACCTTCCTCCTCTCAAATCCTCTTTGTTATATTCTGTTCATCCAAAAATAAAAAACATTCCATGCCAAGGATAACTGTCTGGAAGAGGAAACACTTCCCATGGCTAACAGTTCAGATGCTACCTTGTCTAAAAGATGAAAAACATTACACTGTGATGCCCAGAAGTGTTGTGACATCTAGGCTGGGTGGCTCACCTCTATCTTGGCTTGGACACTGTAGGAAAGGAGAACATGGATGTTGCACAAGGATTGAAAATTAGGCCACCAGTTTTCTTATACACATGTAGGTATAACTGCATGTGTTAATCACATACCTAGTTGTACAGCATCAGGAAACAGGGCATTTGTATCTCTCTACATAAGCTCTAGACATAGTCTGTTGGCTCTGAACAGCCTCCCTTTTGCATTGTTTCACGATCCCATTGCCTGCTCTTACACCTTATGCTTTGCTTAACTACTAAGAACCTAGTGGTCTGCCTGCTGAGATTTATAGATCCTTTACATTGTGATAAACATACACAGTTCACCATCCAGGGTCATCTCCTCTCTGCTGATGTTATGACCAAGGAGAAATACTGAGGGGGTCTTGGTCAGCCTTATGCTCAAAGACAGTCAAACCCCTGTTCCTGTTCCCATTATCCCAAAGGCTCCCTTGGGATCAAACCTCATGTGATGTCCACACATTGGCATCTCCTCCTCCCTTTCTCTACCCTCCTGATATCTCACTCATCTACTTGAGCAAGCAAGACTTAGCAAAAAGAACATGAACTCCACAAACAAAAGTCAAGGGAAGGCAGGATCGAGCTTGAATGGCATTCCCACATTTCCATATTTCCAGATTTTGAGCTCTATGTAGAGAGCATGAACCCTCCTCCACGTCCGGCTCCTGTCTGTGTCTCTTTCATGCTGCTGAGATTTGTCGCGGGATAATTCTCAACAACCATCTCCCCACAACAAAGCTGCCCCCTTTAGATGTGGGCAGATGATATAGAAAATGGGTGGTTCAGGCTGATTTCATGAGGCCTAATAAATCTTCAGTAAATTAAAACTCATCCCCCTTTCCTCCCCTCCCTGGGCCTTTGTCTTGCTAATACACATTAAGCCCTGCCTGGCTACACACTTTGAGGCATTTCGGAGGTGAGGTCTGTACAAAGCTGCAGATGTGGGAGCTTTAAAGGACCTTTGGCCCTGGTGTTACCCATTAACATCAGCCATGCCAACACAAGAATCTCACCATGGTTCTCTCCCCTCAAAAGGGCTCCCAAGTAACAACCTCGCCTTTTGAGGGGGGGAAGAAATAAAAGAACAGAAGGAATGAGCAAAGGAGAATGAGAGAGAGACCTTCCAAAAGAGGTGTTCCCTGTAAGGCTAATTTTGCCTCTAAATCATTGTCTGAAGCTGGTTGCTAGTTAGAAATTGCTGAAGAAATCAGTGCACCTCTTTCAAGCCAGGCAGTGCTGGCACTCACAACAGCATTCACTGATATATGATTCATTTCTCTCATCTCCACTGACCGTTTCCACCCTGACCTTCCTAGTTTCAGACCTTGAAATAAAGAGCCCTAATGGAGTCCCATATTCAAAGAACCACTTTTGTCCAATATTCAGGTTTTTATTCCTGTTCAGATGTTCTCTATGCTTTCCTCCCCTCTTTAGAAATCAAAATCAAGCTGCCACCGGGGCTGAAAACAAAGTGACAGGCCAAAAATGTGTCTGTGAATGTAAGAGCCCTTCTGGAGTATCCCTTTTTGCCCTAGTGTCTTCCGTTATCCTTTCACTTGGAGCATGCTGGTGCCCTATGTACTTGCATCCCCTATCCAATACAAGGGAAAATGCAGCCAGAAAAGCCATGTAATTAATGAACCTGCCTGTTTCCAGTAGGCAAAGATTTGAATAAGAGCTTCAAGGATGTGAACAATTTTCTTCTCTGTTCAGTGGTGCTTTCAGGTGTGATTCAGGCAAGAAGTAACAGCTCCTCTCCTCGGGTTTCTCAGCAGAGGCTGCGTCTTCCATCCCTTCAAGCACTTTGGCTAAAATGTAAAGAGAAACTTTGTGGCCCTATGTGGGTGCTTTAGAAGTTGGAAGGTGTGATGAATGAGCTCTAAAAAGCACAGATCAAGAGGAAGATAGTGGGGATGAAAGGACAGACAGTTAAGATCAGACTAGACATCCTGGGATGAAAGGAAAGGTGAATGGGTAGCTAGATTAGACAGTTACGGTAAGTGGAAGGCAGGAAATCTAAACCTGTAGGTGTTTATCCTAAACTCCAGATCTGCACCTGTAAAGGCTGCTGCCTCCCTTCATTTTTATTCAGTCCTTTCATAAGCAAATATCCCAGCTTGTTCAGGAGGTGCTCCTGGCACAGGAGCTGTGAGCATGAAAGAGAATCAAAACCAACTGACCAACCAACCTCATTTATATAGACATATCTTTAAAATCTCAAAGACAAGCTTAGATCTCCATTCCTTCTAAATTCTGGGGCAAATGCACAGGTCAATTCTCATTTTATCTGGATCACTTTGCCCACCCCAGTGAGAAGGGACCATGCACTTTGAACAAGCTGCAGTACCGCGGGCTCTGGAGGATTACAGATGGGTTTATCTCTGGAGCGTGGAGCTTGTTAACTCTGGACTGTGGCTGGAGGCTAAGGCTGAGAGTTCTCCCTGTCCAATCAGATAAACATGAATGCCTCTCACTCTGCTAGTGAGCTAGCATGAAACCCTACGGTGTCACAGTAAATAATGGTAGTGAGAGGAGAGCGCGTGCTACATTCGTTCGCCAAATCGAATCCCAACAACATCCAAAACAGTCCGGATATTTATCTGGGGCTGCTCGTCTGCCCCAAAAGCACAATGAGACTTGTCATGTTTCTATGCTTTCCTGGTGAGACTGTTTTACAACAAAGCAATTATCCCTTGGGGATCACATAACTATTTACATATTCATCTCCTGGTGTCCTACCCATCGGTTCCTATCATATCACAGGAAGGCAGCTGCTGTCCTCTCACACTGTGCAGTCCTCAGCAATTAGGGCTGATAAGCAGCATGGAGCTTAGAAATCAGCTGGAGGGGCACACCGGGGTATTGTGCTGCTTTCTTTTACAGGGCAAAACTTTAGATAAGTGGAGAAGTGTATCCCCAGTTGATGTAAAATCTATCCTACATCTATCCCAAATTTCATGCTGACAGCTTCAACCTTTATACATTAGCTTCCTATCCTAAACCTTGACCAAAAGCTACAGTTTTGTTTCCTTCTATGAAAGACACATGAAAATTAGCAGAACAGCACTTTTCATGTCAAGGCTTTTGTAAAAGTATTTTTCAACAGGTAGCAGAACCATAACAAAATATGGAATATGCTCCATTTTTGCCAGTAATTGGGTTGCATGTCATCCCCCTATGGCTCCATCTACACATCAAAGCATTTATTTCTATGAAATCAATTAGTTTTATTCCAAAACCACTGCAAAGCCCAAAGTTGCTCAAAATCACCTTTTGGATGCCTGAAATCAGTGTTTCAAATTAGAACCCAACAGTGAGCAAACACATCTCAACATTTGTCTCTTCATACTTTGCCCTGAATAGGAAAAATAGTCTCATTGCCAGCTGATTGCGGTTTTCACGCCATTAAATCAAACCAGGAAAGGATGATCCAAATATATTTTAAACACATACATAAAAACTCTGGCAGTAAATAACCTAAAGAGGGCAAATATGTGTTTCATTGCAAATACTGTAAGCCTCGAAGTGGCTACAGAATAATACCTCCTATGAAGGACCTTTTACTCGAGATCCTGAACATGCTTCCAAAACAAATGGACTCCATCTTCT
Organism: Nestor notabilis; assembly: GCF_000696875.1. Lineage (NCBI taxonomy): Eukaryota > Metazoa > Chordata > Aves > Psittaciformes > Psittacidae > Nestor > Nestor notabilis. The sequence continues at coordinate 32,479 of NW_009916208.1, read as the reverse complement.
AACATCTACCTGGCCTTACAGATAGAGATTTCTGACTTGGGGCCCCATCTTGCTGAAATGTAGTTTGGAGTGGGATGCAGCTCCCTTGGCACTCAGACGCACAGAGCTCTTTGAAATGCTTGGCAAAGTCCTTCCCTGCGAGGGGCATGCTCAAACCTGCTCCACTTGAAGGGAAGCACAAAACTATTATTGACTTCAAAGGCAGTGGGACTCAGCCCCAGGCTGGAAATTACCTGCAATGTTAATTGAATTAAAAGAGGGGGATTCCCTTCGAAGAACTGCCACTTCCTGGGCCATGGGATGAGATTTGTATTGAACACAATTATAGCAAAGCCAAAACAGTGGAAAAAGGTGCTGATTTCAGTGGCTAGGCACCATGAGTGCAACGGAGGAGACAAGTATGTGTAGGAACTCAAGGTGGAGTTTGATTTGCCTGAACATAACCCTGCTGAAGGACAGGACAAGGGCAGAGGCTCCTGAAAAGCACCACAGTTCCTGAAGCCAGGAGTGGAGGCAGGACTTTCAGCTCCCATTAGGCAAAGTTCAGTTGTTTTTAAACCTCTATCATCACCTAAAGAAAAGGTGAAAAGGAAAAACAAGTATGGATTAAGTATCATCAACAGAGGCAGCTGGGAAACTGCATCCCAACAAGGTGTGTACTGCTGCGTTCAGCCCCGAAAGCTGGAAATGCCAACAGCCTCAAGGCTTGCAATGTCCTTCATGAGGTGTCCATGAGCTCCAAAAGTCTTGGCTCAGCCTTGTCTCCATGTGTTTGCCACCTCCAGGAGTGTGTTGGGGCAGGCAGATTTTGGTTAGGATACATTCTCTATTGAACCTTACTCCTCAAGGATTATGATATCTCAGGGATATCCCCGATATCTCTGAGACCTCTCTGCGTTTTTGGATGTGGTCTCTAGATCTTCATCCCTTTTTTCCCCCATTTACACACCTGCACCTGGGGGTTGGAGCACCTTTTTCCAGCCCTGGTAAAGCAGCAAATCCAATTTATTTCCACTCCTGAAGCTCACTCAAATATCTACTCAGGAAAAAATACTAAAATCAATAAAGCGGATTCTTCTCCACACAAAAT
>NW_009916208.1:0-31367 GCF_000696875.1 Nestor notabilis | reverse complement strand
CCCCCCCAATCCTCAGCACCCTCTGTCCTTGGGAATGGTGCTATTCCTGCAAGAACAACCCTCTCCAAACATACCAGTAGCCTCCCTTTCTGACTCACAGACAACACTGAACAGCTTTTACAAGGAATAATCACCCTGCATGAGCAGGACTTTGCCGTTTGCTTCCTCCTGCAGCACATCAAGCTCTTACAAAATCCGATCCACTGAAAGCATCGCTCTTCTCTATCTCACTGAAACCAACTCTATTTCCTCTCCTCCTGGAGGAGAAGGGTCTGAATCAGTGATTTGTGGCTCAGGGCAATGCTCAGAACTGTCTTTCCCAGGAATTGCAGTAGTCCATGAGGTGAAGGTGTCAATATCAGATAAAGAGGAATTCAACCACCGGACAGCTACGATTCCTGATCTCGGCTTTGGTTACTTGCTGAGCAAAGACCAGCAAGATGCCTCAGAGCAGCCAATCCTCTTGAAAAAGGTGAAGTTTAATGAGATCAAATGTGTTCACTGTTAGGAGGTCATAAAGGGAAGCAAGTAATGGCATCAGAGAGCTGGGCAAAGCCTCTATGGACCAGATGACAGCTTGCTCAGTGAAGAGCCAGCCCAGGGGAACAACAAATTGGGGCACAGATATTCAGACACCAGGTTTAGATGCTGGTCTGCTTTAATTTGTGTGGAGGATGGAGCCAAGTCTTGATTCCCCAAAGAGGGGAATGGAGTTTTGATCAGGTCCCCAGGAGGATTTATTACTGGGATGATGACCTCTCCTGGCTTGCAGTCTCCCTGGGTATTTCTCCTCCAGGCTGAAGGCTTTCAGTGCCTCAAGCCTGACCTTATCCTCACACTCCTGTGGTTGTATCTGGGTCTATTCTCCTTCTGCCTTGAACCTCACTATAGCTCAAAGCATTGAGAAAGTGTCCCTTCAACTGTTGTGCAGCCACTGCAGAAAGCTCTTTTCATCAGCAGGTGTCACACAGCTCTGCCACAAAGAACAAGGTTCCTGCTGCCATTTTCTACATGAGGAATGTAAAGCAGAAAGAGACTTGACTGAGGGCATTCAGCAGACCAGGGGCCAGGGGAAGAACAGCTCTCCCAAGCTTCTGTCTTGTGCTTTTACAGCAGACTTCTGCCAGCCTTCCTCTTATAGTCAAACGAAACAAGTGCTGTTCTGTGATAGAAAGAGCACTGCACATGAATAGCCATCAGTCAAAAAGGATGTGCTGTAATGATGGCCCAAATGCCCAGTTTGGAGAAGAAAAGACAGTGTTGTGACCCCCACAAAGGGCAGGACCCCCATGCCCCACCACTGCCCTCGGCGCCAAAGCCTTCACCTCTGACACCCCCACCACGCCCTTTCTCCAGGGTCTTTCTGCAGCCAAGGCTACCAAATTCACATCAGCCCTCCGTGAAAGGCCACAAGTTCATCTGAATCATCCTCGCCTGCAAACCATGCCGAAACTCAGGGAGAGATGCTAAAGCTGAGTCTCTATAGCACAAACAGGGAGGACCTCTGTGGTCCTGGCTTGAACATCACAGAGGTGTGTTTTATCATATGAAATACATCCTGCACCCATCTGCATGGCTGACCTTGCAAGACACGCCACTGGCTGCTGTTGCAGTGATGCCTGCGCCTCCCTCACAGTCGAGTGAGGTCCCCTGCCTTGTCCTCCTTGCCTTTGTCCTCACTTGCACATGAACCACATTTCCTCCACCTCCCTGAGCTCACTGGCCAGTTCTCTGCACCACGCTTAGGATGAAGGCCACATTAGTGTCCTGGCTGTCTCCTTTGGTGTTTCCTACCTTCTCTCTGCCTGCCAACTACCTCTGGGTAACTGCTGCCCCGACATGCCTCTGCCTAAATGCTGCATTGCTGAGACACCCAGGTGGGTGTTCAGCTAACCTCAAAGACTTGCTCTAGTAGACAAGATTTCTGTGCTTTTCCAAGAGAGTAGAGCCAGGCAGAGGCAACACTTCAGAAACACCCCTTGAATTAGAAGAATAACAAGTGAAACACAAGCTGTGTGTTGTTGCTATCATTTATCCTGCAGCTTTTAGCTAACCAGCAGGACCAGAGCACCTCCAGGGGACAACCTCTCTCCCTCCTTCCTCCTCCTTCCTGCCCAGCAGCATAAATAAGGAGAAAGCTCCACTCAAGTGAACCAACACAGAAGCTCCCTGAGCCAACATGAAAGGAGAAATCAGGCCTTAAAATTGACATAGGCGAGGACTACTCTGTTCATTTGCTGCTGTGCTCCTACATCTCATTTACGTACCTCTAAATGCACAGTGCTCCGACTCTCCCACAGCAGCTTTCTGTGCATTTAACTGAGCTCAGATTGACCCAACCTGCTCAGTTGCTCCCAGAAGCATGACAAAAGTTCGCCTTTTCCCAGACACAGGTGATTTTGGAGCACATTTACATACAGTACACTCCACATACCCTGCATCCTTCCTGGGATGCTATGGGGTGAAGACAGAGAGGTACATACGGATCCGGAAGCACTAATCTCCTCTCAGGATGGCCTTTTTAGCAGGAAAGGTTATAAATAAATAAAGCAAAAAGGATCTCCAAGCATCATCCACGAGCTGGCCTCCTTCCCTCTTTTTTCCCCCAGATCCCTCCCTCCCCTTTCACAGACATCCTCTGCATCAATGAGCGGGACCAGAAGGCAGCAAACTTCCACCTCCCCGCTCATGCGGAATGAAATTGCACTCCGTTTCAAGAGCCCGCGTTGCCTGGCTTTATTTCAGCTCTGCACATTGTTCTGGCTGGGGAAGGGAGGGGGGAGGTAGAGATGGGGCACTGTTTGCAATTCAAATGGCTGGACCTCAGGAAAAACCAATAAATTTAAGTCACTAGAGAATTTCAACAAGCAGGGCCACTTTCACAAATAGGAAGCCTCCTCCCTGTCGGTGGGGGCTGTTGAGGAGCCACTAGACAAGAGAATAACTAAGCACTCGTGGGGCTGAGAGCTTTTCACTCAATGAAGTCCAAACCAAACAAGTTCCCCCTTTAGGAGATGCCTTTATCCAAACGCTCTCAGCACACACAGAAAGAGGCTCGGTGCCTTCGGCTCTCTGTCTTCACTAAATCAGGCCTGTTTTCTTCTCCCCCTTCCCTGCCCATCCTCGCTGTGGGCTGGTGGAGGTTTGGAAGCACGCCCTTGGCATGGTGCAGGTTTGTGTAGCCCTGCAGATGTTGTTAGAGGAAGGGGGACGTGAGAATTCACCCACCGTAAATCCCCATTCATGTAGGAAATGTGGTGCAGGAATAAATTGCACCAGGACTGGATTTATAGGTGAGGTGGCTTGTACCAGCTTAGTGTTTAATTTTCAGTTCAGCTTTAACTGCTCTTTCTTAGGAGGATTTAAGGATTTCCATAACTCATTCCAGCTAGCGCACCATGGTGCAAATCCCACTGCTCTGCCCTCTCCTCCCCTCCCTCAAATGGGTTCCCCTGGAGCCAAGACAAGGGAGATTTAGGCGCCTTCTGCAGAGGGGCCATGACTGCAATGTCCTCTTGGGCATTATCTAGAGCTGTTCAAGAAGTTACTCATGTTCAGCCAGGAATGCTTTTTGTCCACACCTGCCTTTGCCTGCTCCACACAACTGCTTTACACAAGTCAGGCAGTGATAAAGACAGGGAAACAAAGTGAACCGAAAGACCCTTTGACACCACCTAACTCACAGTGTTGAGGCATCTGGTAAATCAGAGAAGAGTGGGAGTGGCTGTCAATGGCCCAACCTGTGGTATAGCATTGCTGAGACTTACACGGGGAAGGTGATGGTCCTCCCTGCTTAATCAGACCATTTTGGAGGTCCTATTTGATGCTGACACACCAATGCAGCTAAAGAGCTAACATGACCAGCCCAAGCCAAGGAAGGGGCTCCAAAAGCCCCTTTATTTCCCCCAGTTCAAGCCCAATCCTGAACTAGCTGGAACATAAAATTCAGACTCCTGTTTTCTATCCCTTCCTCATCATTGTCATGACCCTTCCTCCTCCTCCTTACTTATCACACAATTTGCTTTTCCCTCTTTTGCCATCTCTTAAGAAATCATTAGGTTTTTCCAGCCAAGGCTGCCGGTTTTGCAGTGTTGCTGTGAGCAGTCATCGGAACATAGAACTGCTCCATCCTGCTGCAGGTTTCCTGGGTCCCTTAGAGGCTGGCTTTCCATCAGGCTTGCTTAATGTGACATTTTCTCTCTCTGATTCCTTTTTCTGCTCTCTTTTCTTGTTCCATGTTATCATCAAGGAAACAGGACCAAGCGTGATCTAACAACAAGAACAGCAAAAATATTCTTGCTCTCTCTCAACTATCTTACCCTAAATGAAATTACAATTGTCATCAGCAAAGTGGGGAATGCCCACCAGGCATGGAGATCTCTGTGTGTCACATGCAGAATATGAAGTGGATAAATACACAACATCCAGGTTGTTTTCACACCTTTCTTGCATCCACAATTTCTATGCCAAAGCTGTTACTCTCTTCAAGATGTTTCCTGCCCTGGCAGGACTTCAGGTCCAACTCAGATGCTCCTATTTGTGCCAATAAATCTTTGGTATCTCTGGTATCAAGACAGAAGACAAGTTCCTACTGACTTTGCACAACATACCTCAAAACAAATTGATAGAAGGAATTCAATCTATAGTCACAGAGATGTTTGGTACACAGCTGCCACTTAACATCAGGCTGGTTAAATACCTAAGGGTTTATGTCAAAAGACAAAAGTTCTTCCGAATTAACTGCAGAAGAACATTTAAGGTGGACATGTTAAACTGCAGTCAGCTCCTGTGCAGATGCTGGAAGTGGCTCTAAATTAATATAGCTTAATTCACTTTGAAAAGCAAGCTAAATCGAACAAACCACCTCTGAATAAAAAGTACTTTTGTGATCCTGAACTCATCCATGAAAAAATATATATAAAATATATATATAAAAAATGTGAATTTTAATATCTTTTCCCCAATATTAACATTTTTACATGACTACAGCCCTCTGGGTTGCAAAGAGAAGGGCTCTCTCTAAGCAACACTTTCCTTAACACCAGGCAAGCTGTGCTTATCGCTAACCAGCCACCTCCATGACTGTTCTGCTCCTGTTTAGTTCATTTTGCTGGTTCCTGGATCTTATTACTGTAGGTGTGAGGGGGTTGGGGACGACAACTCAGACCCCGTTGTTTATGTCTTGCTGGTAGGAAGGGGGACTGAGAAAAATAAAAGCTAACAATAAAGCAAAGCATTAGCCAAAAGAATGCTTTTATTGCCACCAGGAGTAATTCAAACCTTTTGTGGTGGTTTTGAGACAAGCTTTATGGTGGTCAAGTCATACATTGCTGGTTGGATTTGAAAAACAGGCAGGATATTTTATGACCATTAATAAATGTTTGTAGCCTGCATACGAACACGGGAGAAGTAATCACACCTCTCAAGCTGATCACCTGCAGTGGTCAGAGAACTGACTTCTACCCCCATCCACCCTCTCCATATGAATTACTGCTAGATGTGTTAAGGGTTGCTTTGACTCTTTTTATCTTCTCTCTGAAGTATCAGTGTTGGCTGGTTCAACACACATGATACCAGACTCAAATGTCCCAGTTCAGGCCAGTTTGCAAATCTTACAGAGCTTCACAACATTACTCTGGGTCAAATCTCCCCTCACCCTACGACTCCTGATAGGATGTACTTAAACTGTATGGAAATTACCTTGTCACCCATTTAAGGCCCCTCACCAGATTGCTATAAAACGAGGGCACTGACTCCTGAAGAATTGCAGTTATTCATAGATTTTAGGGCTTTTGTGATTCTTTAGCTTGACCTGTTGCACAGCCCAGGTCAGGCGACCACCCCACGTTGATTCCTGCTTCAAGACCAATAGCTGCGGCAGAACTAGAGAAGAGTAAAACCTCCTGTCTTGAGTTAACAATTTATAGCAGTAGGAAGACAAAAAGTGTGTATATACATATATATATATACACACACACACAGTGTTGAGGCAGCGGTTCTTCAGAAGTGCCACCTCTATTAAAAAACATGATTCTTATTCTCCACTGTTGTGGTTTAACCCTAAGGAGAAAATTAACTCTATCCCAGCCAAAACCAGGACACCCGCTCCTCCCTTGGATTGCCAATACTTTCGCTGAGCTTGCAATGGTGAGGTTTGCACCATTAGCATCCCAAAATTGGAATATACCGTCCGATTTTTCCCAAATACAGGGGACACACTGATTGAATGCTCTTGGTTTCTGTATATCACCATCCCAAAGAAGATGTCAAAACCACTTCTTTTCTATTTTAAATACTGGTAGAAATCTCTCCCTCTCTAACACCCCTACTATTCTTTCGTGTCCTTCATCAATTTTTCTGTGATCTTCAACTTCTAATTTATCCAGATTGCTACATGCTTCCCACTCCCATTCACTCATATTTCACTCTGAGGGAATTGCCTGCACTCTTCATTCCTCCATCTCCAACTTTAACCATAGCAAGCACATTGATTTTAATGGGGTTTAATGCTTTCACAAAGCACTCCTGACTGCTTTACACTCCTGGCCCTCATCAATTTTTGCCTGACTTCTCCAGAACAATGTATGAACACTTATGTCCATTTCCAGATCATTGAAGGAAATATTGCACAGCATCAGGCCTACTAGCCCGGATCCCTTGGGAAAGCTGCTGAAACACTCGAGGCAAATGACAAACCTCCAATCTTGTATTTGTCAATGCTTAATCAGTCAAATGCATAGGGAAAATCCAAGGGTGAAAGTCACCTTCTTTAACTAACAGACGAAGAGTTTGGTCTAAGCCAGTTGGTCCACACAGAAACAGGGGGCTAAATCTGATGAGTTGCTATCTCTGTTCACTAGCAGGAAGGGGAATGAGGCAGGGTGTTGGAACTGGATGATCTTAAGGTCCTTTCCAACCTTAAGTATTCTATGACCTAGAGATGGCTGCACTGAGGTGAAGCTCCTGTGTCCATCATACATGTGCACAGAGCAGTCTCTATCAACCAGCTTGCAAATCAGGTTTCTATTTTCAAAGATATTGGCAAACAGAGGAAGCACCCACCAGTCAGACTGTGTCCTTGTGCCTGACACTGCTTCTCTGCTGGATGTCACCCCTCCATCCTTCTTCCAGCAGAGATGCTGCTTGGGTGTGCTCCTTAACCCATGTCAGTCTACATGAGCCTGGTTGCCTTAGCCACTAACTAAGGAACAGTGTCAGATGAACACCTTACTGGGCAAAACGATGAGCTGCTTTTATCACTTGTCACTTCTTTACTTTCTGAAGGCTGCTGTCAATATATATGTATATAGATCTCATGTCAACAGCATCTCCTAGGGCCTTATTAGCTTACGAGTTAGGCCATGTGGTTTAAAGCTGTCAGTGTCTAAGAAACAGATACTGCTATTCACAGCCCACCCACCCTTTTAGCCCACTTTCTACTTTTAAAACAAATCCTAATGAGCAATTTTAACATTTTGGGCTTTTAATTCTCCCCACAATGTGTTGGTATTTCAAACAAAATTCTGTTTCCCTCATCGTTTCCAGACACCTAACATCAGTGTAGGAACAATTCAACAGTGTCTTTTCTTCAATAGTCTAAGTGCTTTGATTAATACCAGTAGCGTTGATGTAGCTGTGATGGTTTAAGGATGTATTAATTAATTAACCCTCTCTCCTGATTAATTTTGCTCTTGACATCTTGATTTTGTGCTAAATTAATTCTCATTTATCCCCCTTTCTACCCTCCCCTTTCATAGATCACTCTCTTCTAATCAGGTTTCTCCTTAGATTACGTCCCCCCTCTACTGACATGGGGATCACCCAGATAACTCAGCCACTCCAGCCCCTCAAGGATTGACTTATCTTCCACAGTGCCCACTCCTTGTCTCTGGGGGACTGCCCACTTCCACACCCGTCTTCCTTAACCAACAGTATAAGAACCCTTAGCAAAGATCATCTAGTGTTCCCTGGCTCCAGCAATCTTCCATCCATCACACACCAGGTATATTTTGTCTTGTCTTCTCCTTCCATGTTGTACGTGGTCCCTGCCTGAAAAAAGGGCCACCACTCCTGCATAAGGTCTCTAGATGCCACCACAGAACTACCACCAACCCCAGCAGTTTTAATCCAGCAATGAAGACTGAACCAAAGCCCTTCTGGTTTTAAAGCATAGGTCCCTATCACACATGGAGTCAAAACACAAGAGCCAAACCAGCAAACCCACGTCCAGCTAAGCCACCAAGAGAGATGTCTGAAGGCAGTAGCCATGTGCAAGAGTTTCTGACCAAGATGCAGGGATTTAGGATGCAGACAGGAGATGTCCAGTTAAACAAAAGCTTCCAGACCCTTTCCAGAGACATTTGCTGGATAATATCAACAACTCTCCTCCTCCTACCCTGCCCCCAAAGCAAAATAAGCTAATCAAATGAGGTTTGCTGCCTGGAGACTGAAGGAGAGGAAACATGCCCCTCAGTCGTGCCAATGACTGGAAATAGCCCAGTGTAAACTTAATCATTATGCATTGTGAATACCAACACACCCTGGTTATTACAATCATTGTCCATCAGTTCACGATCCACACCAATGCCATGGTTGGAGAATTCCATTTTATGATGCAAATGTAGCAAATCAATACAGGGATTCTGTTTGATCAGAGGCTCTTTTTCCTTTCTTCACAGGAAAAAACCCTTATTTTGCATGTCCAGCCCCCTCAGCTGGAACAGATCCGCTTAACTCCACCCGTGCAAGTGAGCTCTTGCTCATTTACACTAGGGGAAAGTCTATCTAAAATTAAAAGAGGAGATACAAACTCACTGTGCAGTCAGAGCAGGACACTTTGCACAAGTAGAATGGTTAAAGGAAAACTAAGCATAAAACCTATGGGAAGACAGCAAAAAATTTGGGGTTTGTGTATGTACATGCTTAGGAATCAGAAAGAAAAGTCTATACATTAACCACAAAAGATTTCACTGGACAACATGGTCTAGCAGGAGCTTTAAAGGGGAAAAGCAGTTCACAGACTCTTCTGAATGCATCTCCAGTAGCAGGGTTGTTAAGACATTCAGGGCTGTTAATGTGTACTGTCAGGCCATTGTAACCAAACCTTTAATCCTGGGCCTGTCAGACTTGAAGGAAAACTAAGGGGCTGACAGTACTGCAGCAAATGGATTTTCCTTCTCTACTCTCATCGCCTCCCCCCTTCCTTCCATTTAAAGTTAGAATAACATTGAGTCTATTCCTTTCAGGGCTTGCAAAACAACTAGGGGGAAAAAAGAAGGGGGGAATAAAGCAAAACCTGCCTACATGGACAATCTTCCCTTTCCAAATCCCAGTCCCCAGACTTGGCATAGCCTGGTCAGAGCTGGGCTGCCTGAGGGCTCTTCCTCCCTGGCTCTGGCTATAAAGTTCTCATGAGTTTATGTTTGTTTTCAGATGTCTCTATATGAAGAGAAACACAAAGAGCTTCATAGGAAGCACCAGGCAGCATCGTAAACTCTTGCAGTTTGGTTTTTGTCTTTGGTTTCAAACCTTATCACGTGGGACACAAGATATGATGTGTACACAGACTCTTTTCCTGTATGTCCACCATCACCCACACATCTCTTACAGCCTCACTTCATGAGATCTTGGTCTAGTATGAACCCTCAAAGCACAATAGGTGTACTCTGTGGTAGGGCCTGGGTCTCCTACCCAGCGTTCTGAAAACCTCCAGCCAGCCCTTCCCTTCCAAGTTCATCTGCCCTTGTTTAGTCTGTTCTGAAAGATTAAGAAAGGCAAAGACAACAGGTCAGATGTGATTATTTGCAACCTGTTCCTAGCACATGATATTCTGCTCAGAGGAGACGATGGCATCCTCCATTTGCCATAGGGTCTCCAGAAGTTCTGAGACCACCTCTTTGCACTGACAGGCAGGAATATCACTCATCCTGCAATGTGAGATGACTGGATGGTGCAGCAGAGGATGATGGTGCAGCAGAGGATGAAAGACGGACACCAGGAAGCAGGGCCAAATGCTATTTGGAACGAGCACAGTACCAACAGCCTGTTCTCTGTAGGATGGGGTTGCTGGCCACCACCTGATGCAGCTTCCCTTGGAGCTTCAGCCTTCTGTCACCATGCTGAGCAGTGTTGACCCCTCAGGCTCCAGGCACATAGGAAAAGATCAGTCTTCCGTTTGCTGCCCAGAAACTCCATAGTTTTGAAGGCAAGTTTGAACACAAAGCATTTCCTACAACATGGACAGTCGAGGTATTAACCTCTTGTCACCAAGGTCCTTCACCTCTAGCCACTATCTAGATTGGGCTTATGTTGTTGCAGACTGGATTTATGCTGCTGAGCATCATCATCCATTGAGTGTGAAATGAGAAACAATGAATTAGGCAACAAGTTTCTTAAAACACATGACTACATTGTTCAAATGCTGGTGTCTCTGTATACCAGGGCACTAAGAAGAGTCGGATCAGTGGTTGTCGTGGTTCAAACCCAGCCGGCAACTTGGAACCACGCAGCCGCTCGCTCACTCCCCCCCTTTTCCTTCCTCCCCCCGCTCCCGGAGGGATGGGGAGGAGAATCGAAGGAATGTAACTCCCACGAGTTGAGATAACAGCTCTCCAGTAACTAAGGTATAATACAAACCACTACTGCTACCAGTAATAATGATAAGAGGAATAACAAGGGAAAAGGACACAACCGCTCACCACTCGCCGACCGATACCCAGCCCGACCCGAGCAGCGATCTGGGCCTTCCGGGTAACTCTCCCCAGTTTATATACTGGGCATGACGTGCTGTGGTATGGAATACCCCTTTGGCCAGTTTGGGTCAGGCGTCCTGCCTCTGCTTCCTCCTGGCTTCCCCTCCTCTCTGGCAAAGCATGAGACTGAGAAAGTCCTTGGTCAGAGTAAACATTACTTAGCAACAACTAAAAACATCGGTGTTATCAGCGTTGTTCCCAGACTGAAAGTCAAAAACACAGCACTGCACCAGCTACTAAGAAGGAGAAAAAATGACTGCTGTAGCTGAACCCAGGACAGTGGTAAACAACCAAGTCAGAGCTGGACCTCAAGGTGGGTAAGATTTGATGTCCACCATCTGTCCATTCAGTCAGAGAAATCTATGATTTCTGTAGATATGAAATCTATAGATTTCAAACAAAGGTTTGAAATCACTCCGGTTTCTGTATAAATAAAACCGGTTGCTACCGAGGGTGCTGCTGACTGGGTGCAGTTTCCCTGTATCTTTATCCTAGATGCCTCATAATTGCTGGGAGCCTGTTCTCGCATTCCTTCCCTTCAATTCTTTAAATTGTACCTAAATAAAATCACAGCTAAAATCCAGTCCACATGCTGTAAATACTTCCAGAAATCATATTGTGCTGGATGTCGGGCGATCTAGACTTCTAACTCCCAATCAGAGCACAAAAGTAAAGGCAAATGGACAGCATGTCCCATGAAAAGTACTTCTCACTGGCTGTGAATTGATCTAAGAAGATGTAACACCAAGAATATTGTTATATGGAAATAAGCAAAAGCAGCAAAATCAACTTGAGAACTTGGTTCACGTTTCAAGGGGAAGAAATACTCCCAGAATCAGGTTAAGCAAAGCCATAGTGAACCACTTATTGATTTCTTAATGAGCTTGGGGAAGAAAAGAAAAAAGCACATAAAAAGAGATAAAGGAACAGATTCCAGACAGAAATGGTCATCCAGTTTCCTTGTACATGCAAAGAAAAAGCCATCAAACCTCTGAGAGCAGCGCAGCACACAGAAACATGTTTGTTTGCACAGAGATGTGGCAGCAAAAAGGGTCTCACAATTTGGGAAGGGGGGGGGAGGGAATGGAAAAGATCAAGAAGAAAGAAAATGTTTCACAGAGCAACCCCTCAGGAGCCTGCTCTGTGTCCAGCCTGCAAGAGTTAAGGAAGCACATCTCATCCACCCCATTACCCCAGTGCAGGTTGTTTTATGTTTGCATGCACCACCACAGCAAATCTTATGGGCAACCCCTTAACTTAGTTAAACTACTGCTGGTAAAACTACATGTAACCGCCACAGCCTTGTCCTGGGCTGGGTTTCAGCTCTAGAAAAGCCCTCTGGTCAATGCAGTGATATTGTGATGCTGACAAAAGCTTCCAGCACAGACCTGACCTCAGCTGCTGCCCTTTGGCAGTCTGCAGGGATGAGAACACCTTCACCCTCCAGCAGTGTGGTATGTCACAGGTCAGGGCTGTGTTCCAGCAATACCCAGAGGAGAGATGTGCCCACGCCACAGCCTCCACAATACAGAACAACTCATCTCTGCCCTGAGCTATGCATCCACGTAGCAGATACTCCTGACTCATTGTCATATCCCTGCTGGGAGACAGGTACAGCCGTGCCCCTTTACAGCTGGGGAGGCCAAGGTCCAGATGGGTTAAATGCCATGTGGTGCTCAGGTGGTGCCAGTTCAGACATGCCAGAAGGCAGAAAAGGGACAGCCCTGACCCTGCTTTCCAGGGCACGTTCAGCCATATGAGGTAAAAGTGCTTTACGCATGAAAAGGGAAAGAAAAATCATGAAGCAGCTCCATCATACATTTAACTAAATCCACACGAGGCATTGCAACTGTGCAGCTTTTCCAGGGCAAAAAAAGAAAGGAAAAAAAGAGAGAGAATTCATGCTCCACTATTAGCACTGAGCTGGTAAAACGTCTGTAGGCTCAGTGAGAGCTCAGAGGTGATGCAAAGAGTGAGCCTGGACCCCACCAAGCGATGACAGGGGCTGGTGCAGGGAGTCAGGAGTCCTGACCCATAGGGCTCATTACACATGAGGGACAGGAGGTCCTACAGTCACTGGTTTCAATGCTATAGCCATGTAGAGACCAAAGACAGCAAGAGGGGAAACACCAGGGCCCTGACTGGCACACCAACACCTCAGTACCATGGTGCTACCAACCCTGGAAGTACAACTCTGCTAACTAAAGCTGTGCTGCCTCTGAGACAGTCCAATTTCAGGACAAGAAGAGAGGAGCACAGCTCCAGCTCCAGGGGAAAGACATAACCTTCCAGTAGCCAGGTAGGTTCCCAACTAAAATTACCACTTTAGAAAGGAAGTCCAAAGAACAAGCAAATACACTTTGCATCACATCCAAGGAGAGTCTATCCCCAAAGCAGGTCTTTCCCTGAGGGACAGTTGAAACTGAAACAAAGCAGCGCCAGCCTCGCTGTTTCCCACATGGTACCACAATAAATCAACACTGATTTCAGTGTTTGCCTGAAAAGCGATGACTGTAACCACAGCGGCTGAGGGTATTTGTCACAAACAGCTGTCCATCCCCGACACAGCACACAGTGACCTCCGGGAGAGGAGCTGGGGCCATGGGAAACAGTCACAAACCCGGAGCAGCTCCCCAGTGCACGCCTGCCTCCGAAAACCGGCAGGGACTGGCCATGGGGGAAGGGGGAGAGAACATCTATTTCCTCATTAAGTAGCGCTCTTTCTCTCTTTTTCTAATCTATGGAAAAATAGGAATGCAAAGGAGAGCTGAGAGGAGCCTTTCTTCGCAGCAGGGGATGCTGCCCAGTGCCGGGACAGCCGCTCCGCTGGGATGCTGCAAGCCCGGAGCTTCTCAGGGTGATTGCAAAAGGGGAGTCAAACCGGAGGAGAGGCAGGGAGACCAGGCCGAGCATCTTAAGGTTTAGAATGCAAATTCCTCCACTTTATTTTAGGTGGAGGGGTCAATGTTTGCCTATTTCTTCCTCTCCCCCCAACACTCCTTCCCCCTTCCTCCTGGAGTTTTGTTTAGGAAGGGACTGTAGATGCGACAAGGTCTTTGTGCTGGCCATTCAGCTGAATGAAAAGGCCGAGGAGTCCCAGCAGAGGGAACAAACTTTTGGGGGTCAGCGCGGTCAGCTTAGAATAAATGTGTCGTATTGTTTGTATTAAGGACATGATCTCAGCAGGGTGCCCGGAGCCACCGCATACAACATGAAGGACTATTTATTCAACACTGAAATACGCAGGGCACAGGACTCCTCTCCCAGGGAAAATACAAACTGCTGCTGCAAACGTGCCTGCCTATTCCGAGCAGCGAGATTTGCTAGAAGGGGCAAATAAAACTCCTTTTATTTTAATATGCATCATAAATAAGGATGGATGCTGAGCTCCTTTGGCAAAAGATAATCATAGTTCGAATGTGGCGGTGGCAGAAGCACAGCAAAGTGCCTTTTTATTGTTGTATTTCTCCAAAAGATGGACAGTTCAGGTCATTAAAGGCCTAAGATAGAAACAGTTTCTCTTAGCACTGTTTGAAAACAGGCTTTTGTCTCCATGGAAGTGGCACAGTCCTTTCTTGGTTGCCTCCACCGTAGAAGTGGCCCACGACCGCGGGGTGGGAGCAGGGCTGCCAGGGCAAGGGGAGCCCCCAACAAACCCACATGAAATCCAATTGGGAAAGCAGCACAAAAGGGCTGGGGGCTTTGACAGCCCATGGAGACCCCCCTGGGATGGCTCCACAAACAGGCCCCCCAAAGGAGGCAGCCAGCTGGGGAGGGGAGGCCATCCTTCCCAAGGCTTCCAAAACAAAACTCTCATAAAGGGACTTCGGAGACGCCCCTGGCTGTTAAATGATCCCCCCACTCCCTCTTCCTCACGGATTCATACAGAGGAGCATGTGTTCCCCCAGAAAACACCCTTTCTTCTCACTGACCCAGCTCCCTTGTTTGCAGAGGGAAGGGGTGTTTGGGGCTGGGTTGTTTACCCCAGAGTTTGCAAACCCACGTTTCATTAAGTTGCAGAATTAACCCACAGGAAAAGAGGCACATCTTCAGGGACAACCTCCAGCCAACTTCGTCGTCGCCAGCCTACCACAGCATATGGGGTCTGCAAAGACCAGACACCTAGGGATCCCAAAAGGAAGCAGGAGAAGTCTTAACATAATCATGTAAACTCCATCACAAATGATGGGCTTCAACCCAACCCCGTGGGAAAATAAAGTGACTAGAAAAATGGGAGTGAACTGAGAAGAAAGGAAGTTTCTTATCCCGTGAGTAGACCACTCCCAGGGGACAGCTGATGTACCAGTATTTGGACATGTAAGCTCTGATGCTGAATCTGCCAAAAGTAAATCAACCCATAGACAGCAACAGCTTCATGCTGTGGTTCTGCCTAGAGCTAAGGACTCTTATTCTGTCCCTGTAATGTGACCTCCAAAAAAAGGTAACCACCGCTTAAAACCCCACAACCAGCTCCATCTGCCTAGCTGAAAGAGCAGCAGCATTCAGGGAGAAGGGAATGCAGGGACCAGATCTGCAATCACAGGGCAAGGCAGCGTGTGTGGTGCCACGTTGGCCAACACCTTGCAAACAGCCCATGAGAACATCACGGCGAGGGCATGGCAAATATGATCAAAACCCATCGGAGCAAGAAAAGGTGAACATCTGACATCTGAGAATGGCTGGGAAAATCCCTATGGATTTCACAGCGCTGAGGTAAGCCTTTGCTTGTGAGCCTGGCACAGCTCTCTTGTAAGTCCCCCAACACCTTGACTTCCACCCCCTTGTGCTGGATGCCCCCTTCTTTCTTTTTGTCCACCCTCTTGCCTTTTGTGCCAAAGTGACACAGACTGATGAGGATTATTTCCACGGCTTCCTCAGGGACAGGGGGGTTTCCCTGCTGCCCTTGTTCAGGGACAATAGACCCATTAAGCCTCTTCCCAAGGCGAGGGGAGCGAGGCATACCTGGCCCCCAATGTGGGAATGGCCACTGCCCCTGACAGCCATTAGCATGTGAATGAGAGTGATGCCTGCAGAACAACAGGCAATTATCCCCCTGAAAAGCTTTTAAGTGGCATTAATTGCTGGCCACAGACTCGGGGCTCTCTCAGAATGAACCGTGTTGACAAACAGGATAAAATATATTGGATTTCCTGCAGGGGAAAAATTTGTAAGATTGTGCCTCACTGAGGGCAAGCTCCACTTTCATCCTCTGTTGTCACACGGTTAGCAGCACCCCACACCTAGTGACAGCAGCACAGCTTAGGGTGTCCAAGGGAACCTACATTTGGCTCTGCAATGCCTGTCTGGCTTGATAAGAAGGCACCAGGAGAAGCAGAACACCTGCTCTGTGCATTGCCGGACTGAATTACCAGCCCCTTTGTCCCCAGCACGTCTCTCAAGGCCCAGGTGTACCTTTTTGTACTGCTCAGAGATGCGAAGAAGTGGCACAGCCCTGAAACACAATCTCCTTTCACCAACAGGCAGTGGCTTTATCTTCCCCTGTTCTTTGAAGACAATCAATATCCCTCCCACAGCCCAGGAATGGGGGTGATGTGGGAACGTTTTACAGCTGAGAGAGGAAAAATACTTTATTAATGCATGTTAATCTTTGTAAAGACGACCCCATTGCTAAGAAATAATTACTGTCTTGTCTGTTAGGTACCTTCAAGAAGGTCATAGCTAGCGCTCTCCTGTGATTCCCAGGAAAATCACACTCAAACGGCCTTTTATTCCTAATAGCTGAAATGATTTCAAGGCTGATCTTGCACATGTGGAAGGCACTTCGTTCTATAGCTCCTTCCTGCAAAGTGCAAGTCCCTGACCTTAAAAAAGTACTGCAGCACTGGTTTTAACTCGGGAGCATCACCTCTGCAGTGCCATGTATCATACAATCCTGTTTCCTGGATTGTTTTGAGATGTCTGCTCAGCTTTCTGTGTGTATCCAGACACACAGGCTGTCAACTCAGGTGGCAACCTCCTTGGCACTGGGTAAGGTGAATATATGTATGACTAGACCCTATATTGTGGCAAATACCGCAGCTCTCCTGACTCAGAAAAGCTCTGGGACAACTTTAATACAATGATAAGGCTTAGACAGTCATAAGCATTCCTTTCCTTACCTCTCTACCCCTTGTACATACACAGAGATCAGAGGAGCAGCCTGACCACAAGCAGTAGCCCACATTGACATACCAGTTGCAGGAACTCTTGCTCATTCTCCTGCCAAAGCCACCCCATGAAGCTGGCAGAGACAGGCCACTCCGGCACAACCTATAGCCAAGCAGCAGCCTGGATGCCAGGCTCCTGGTGACCTGCCAGACTGCTTTTGGTGGCTCATTGTTTCAAAAGCAACGGCTCTTCCCAGTCCCCAGTGAGTTTTGTTTTCCAAAACATGAGGTAAGCCTACAGCAACCATAGATGGTACCATGCACATGTCTCTCAGAGCTACCAACTCTTCTCTCACCTCATGGCCCATGGACAGGGTAATGCATCTAGGAGTGTAGTTTTCCTATCCTAAGTCTCGCTGCAATGTCACACACTAAGCAAGCAGCCCTTAGAAAGGTGGGTTGAAGCTGGGACATCATTAGCAGCCTGGAAATGAAGACACCCTCTTCCTGAGAAACAACTTTCCTTTGAATGCTGGCAGCCAGACAGCAATGAAGGCTACTTTCCAGAGCTTTAGGTCACTGCATTGATGCTCAGTGACTTCCAGCAATGATCCCAAGTACCCACAATGAGGAGCTGAGCTTATAACTATCACATTTGCCACAGAGGCAATATCCAGTGCACTTAGCAGTGCTGTTGGGTTTAGTAATGCTCTTGGGTCTCTGATTATGAACAACTCCCCTTATTAAAAATAGCAGAAAGAAACCAAATGCCCTCCCTGAAGCAGTAATTTCTATTTAGAGTTACAAAACCTTTTTACTATCGAACCAGCATTCATTCAAGTCAAGAGGAAGATGAAACTTTCCCTGATATTTGCTTGCATTACAGACCTGAAATACGCTCCTTACGCACTGAGGCTCAAGGACTCCTAGAGGATTTGCAATACATACGGATAATTTTATGGCTCAGAGTGAAAACCATGTGAAAAACTCTGGCTTTTGCTAATTTAGACCTCCAGCTCAGCAAGTGCATGTGGGTGGCCTTTTGAAGTACGAGCAGCACATCTTCTGCTTGAGCAGAATGGCTTAGTTCTCCCGCAGTCCGTGGCGCTAGGCCAGCCTGCACCATCTGAGGACAAGCCCTCTCACATTTATCCCAGCACAAAACTCCAAGAGGAACTCAAAAAATGGGAAAGCATCTGTGGAGGAAGCTTTGAAAAAGCCTGTACAAAGTCCACTCAACTGAAACTGCAAAGCTTTGCCTCCAGTGTGTGCAGGAGAATGGGCTGCACGGTCAGAAAGCCAACATATTAATGTAAGCTCGTACAACGCGTCTGTCCAGGAAAGACAGTGCTAAATAAACCCAAGTGTGGGCCTCAGCAAACAAAAGATGGACTTCATATGCTGCTAATAATATCCAATCATCAGAACTAGGCTAATTTCCTCTCATATTGCCAGATCCAGACCACAAATAATTAACTTAACTGCAGAAAAGATGCAATCTTTGTTGTTGGTTTTGTTGTTGTTGTCTTAGTAAGAAGAATGAATTCAGATCCACAGAGGATATGAGGCTAGTCTGATTTGTTCTTGCTGAAGATTTGGTCCCTGATGTTTTGCTGCTAAGCTAATAAGATGATCAGCAGGATGATAGCAGGTAAGAAATGTCATGTGTTATGTTACTGAAAAGCAAACAGCTGAAGCAAAGGACCTGGGAAATGGAAAGCAGCACATCTGTTGGAGGAAGGACCATTAAGCAGGAGTGTGTTAAGCAGTACTTGCTAAACCACCATGTGCACACGAATGCCAAAAACCCCTCCCCAAGGTGAAAGCAACTTGATATTTCCTGATGTCCATAGGATTTCACCAAGAGAGGCAGCAAAACGGCTCAGGCTCTCCCCTGCAGCATCCTCCCCATGGCCGAGGAGGAGGCTCCCTGCCAGCTCTCCTCCTCTGGGGAAGCAGGAGGATTACATCTTTATAAGGGATCCAAGGCTCAGACGTTAAACGCTGACACCCATGAAATGGGTCTGTGAAGTCTTTAGACCCCACAGATCTCAACTGCTCCACTTAAGCTGACTGGCAATCTACGTGCCAGGGTTAGAACAGGAGGATGACGTCTAAGAGGGACAAAATGAGTCACCTTCAGGTGGTTTCTCCACTGGCTTTAAAAGAAGCAGGATGAACAGCCAAGACTGGCCTTTACACAGCAACTCCTACAGCTGTAGAGTCCAACCTCAGGGTGTCCCTCCTGCAGTGGGCATAGCCAGGAAGGGACCAATGAAAACCACTGCTATTGCTTGCCTGCCTTAAGCTTATTTGTGTAGTTTGGTGCTTCATCCCTTCCAGCCAGGGAAAGTGGCACCATCTGGGGAGTCAGTACTGATCCCTTGTCCCACATCTCCTAAGTTGTGTCTCTCACACACAGTCTGCTGTCAGAGGAGAAAAAGATGTCTCTACTGAGCAGCTGAGTCACACACGCATTCAAACCTGTGCCTTGACATCTAAAATAGCTCAACAAAGTTTCACTAGTTCCCACCGTTGCCCCAAAAGCTCTTGTCCTAGTGCTCTGTGCATGTTGGAGTGATCAAACCACCTTCATGAAGACTAATTTATCTGGTACCCTCCCTCCAGTCTGATGGGGAAGCCAAGTGAGGAGCATCAGGACAAATCCATGGAAAGACAAGTTGTTATAAGAGAAAGAAACCCTGTTCTTGTCATGCCTTGCCACAGCATGTACATGCTCACAAAATGCACACACACACATACCTACATACGAAGCTGCAGCTACCATGATCCACAGTTCATTGTCAGGCCAAAGCAGCATCCTCAAGCATAAGGATTCAGATTTTCAGCTCCTCTGACAGCTACTGAGAAGCCAAAGGCTCCTACATCTCTGGCTACATATAGGTCACATGGACTTAGAAAACCTGAATTTCACACCTCTAGGTAGGCAACATACCCCCTTGGGAGAGGTATGCTCAGCAGAAAGAGTTTGTGGTGTCAGTTTGGAAAATGGGTATCTGCCCAGGGAATTCCGGGTACCCCTTCCCACATTCCATTCCTATCCTGCCCAAAGAAGGCTTAAGGGTCTAACCATATCCAGACCATGAACCCCTCTGGTATTGGTTGTGATTCACAAGCAAAGGGACCCCAAAATGCTTCAGGGAGTGGAGGCACCCACACAGTACACATTGGGCAATACCCAGTTTCTAGAGGGTTAAGGACTGACAGCAGATGTACACTGGAGCAGCTGTACCCACTGGGAGGTTACAGGTAGGTACCAGCAGCTGGTGACTTACTGGGCTCTATAACACTTTTAATAAATCTCTTACAAAAGTGCTTTGGAGTAAACCATGACCCCAGGATCCATTGCCTCTGGCTCTAACTCTTCCCTCTCCTCCTTCTCCTTGGGAAGATGGCACATGGGCATGCACAGAGCCACAGAGAACGGACCCACCAGCAGGGTTCAGCGCACAAATCCATCAGAGCTGCCAAGCCGACCTAGTCCCACCAGCTGGTCTCATTTAACAGGGCAACAGGGGAGTTGTGAGAGTCAGGAAGACTGAGAGGGAAGTAGTTAAGTTGGAATTAATTTGTCATTCCATATTTAACCGACCTCAAAACTATTAAACAAATCTAATAGGAAATATCCCCCAGATTCTAAATACTTCTGCGTTGCGTTGCTGGGGACCAGCCACAGTGCAGGGCTCCAGCCATCAGGCAAACTGGTGCCAGGGAAGGGGGCTCTCCCATCCCTAGATCCAGTTTAGTTCATGCTAGCTATTAACCTAAGCCTGCAGGACAGATGATAGAAGAAGCATGGAGAGTATCCAGCAGCCCAGGCCAATGTGCTAGATGAAGCTAAGGGATCTCCATGCATATAGCATGGCTATGGCTTCCCTGGCTCCTGCTGGAAGGAAGCACAGAGGATGCTCCGGAGATAGGGGCAATGACTGGCTGCCCAAGGGTTATCAGTGATTTTTCTACCCCTCAAAAGCCTATCCCTACTCCTCACACATTAGTTACTACTACCACCATCTCTGCATCTGGAATAAAGAGGGAATTGGGAGATTTAAGGCTCCAAGTGGACTGGAACTGGATTTGGTTGCCAAACCCACACAAACTAGCTAGAATTTGGAGATAGGCTAGGGGCGGAAAGCTGGCATGAAAACTAACAAACAAAAAGCAGCTTTTGCTTGCAAGGAGGTAAACTCAAGCCAACCCCTCTACATGGCTTAAAACACTTGGTGACCACATACTTCTTATTGTGGGATGTTTTCAGTTATTGCCTCAGGTCTGTGCTCTGCTTTTGAGTGCACAGATTCTCAGGGTAACACACATACACACCCCTCAAGTGAAGTTAGCCAGGGAGCAGCAAATATCAGAAAGGATTGAGTTCAGCCTGATTATGATAGTGAGTACATTGGGAGGAATTCTGCATAAACATCCTCCTTTCTGAGGGTAACCGGCTGGGATTTTAGACTGATACCCCTTAGTATTTAGTATAATGGTACAAAGAAGAAAAGGCAAGTCGCTGGGTGGAAGGGTCTGCTCGGTAACTGCTTGCATCTGCATCCATCTCTGCGTGATTAAAACATAATTCCCGAGTGTTCCTGCGGGTGATGACCGCTTCCCAGCGCCCTCCCGTTCTGCTCTGTGCCTCGGGGTGTCCCCCCTCCAGTTATGGAGGCACAAGGAGGCACAGGGAGCCTGTGCTCGCCCCGGCCAGGCTCGGAGGTGCTGGCGAGCGCTGACCGGGCGCCGAGTGCCCTCTGCCGGGGACACCCCGCGGTCCCCCCCTTCTCCCTCAGCTTGTCGGGGGTTCCAGTTGGAAAAGCAGAGATGCAAGGACGCGCCTGTCTTGGGACAGGCTTTGGGGGAGTCTTATCACTGGGGTCCCGGCAGAGGCTGAACACAGGCGGCATCCCCTGCACCAGCTTCCCCCACTACAAGCGTGTCATTCGGCAGAAAGCTGAATGTCAGGCCAGGAAAGCAGGGCAGAACAGAAATGCTGGAATTCCAGGAGTGTTGCCTCCTTCTGAACCAATCTCTAACATCAGTTCCTCGCTCTGTGGGAAGAACAAGCTGTTCCACCCCAGGGAGATCGCTGAGATTAAATGTCTCGATCAAGGTCACTCCAACAGCACTGGGAAAACAGCCCCAGAGCTCTTGCACTGGCAACTTCCTGGGTCAGCAACCTTGCAAAGCCCACTGTTATTTTCTTCCCTAGAAACCCAGAGGGATTGCTTTTGTCATGGAATGACTGGGTTGAAGGGACCTTAAAGCTCAGTTCCAACCCCCTGCCACGGGCAGGGACACCTTCCACTAGACCAGGTTGCTCCAAGCCCCTGTGTCCAAGCTGGCCTTGAACACTGCCAGGGATGGGGCACCCTGTGCCAGTGCCTCACCACAGGGAAGAACTTCTTCCTTATATCTAATCTCAATCTCCCCTCTGTCAGCTTCACGTCTATATTTTGAGAAACAATCTTAAAATAAATGCTTAACTAAGTTGGAGGTATTCAAACTAACATTTCATTAATACCTTAGGGGTTTTTCTGTCTATTCTTTGCATAAGCAACAAGAATCTAGCAAAGTCTACCCTGATATCCTAAAAAACTCTATGAAAAAGAAGACCGTAGTTATAAAGAAAGCCTGAGCAAAGAGGAAAGGTTCTTTAGTCCAAGTGTTGCAAATCCCATGTTACTAATTCCCCTGTACCCAGACACCCACTGAACAGGTCAGAGCAAGGATGTTTTTGCAAGAGATTCACCCACTCCCTCCCTTCATTAGGAGGTTCAGGGCCTGAACCAGCTCTTGCTGAATTGAATGGGCAAACTCCCTGCTTTTAGTGGCACAAGCTCAATTCCCAAACTCTGCAGGCAAAACGTCAAGCAGAAACAGCAAGCCTTTCCCCTCTAGATATTCACAATGCATGCCTCTCTGGTTCGGAGCGGGCAGGTTGGTTCAGGTTTCAAGGTGGGAAAAGAAGCTTTAATGTTTCATTCTTTCTTGTTTACCTGTTAAAAGGCACAAAACTGCTACAGATGAATCCACACACTAACAAAACAGCAGTGGTTGGTTGTGTAGAGGAAGCATCGATGCACAGAGCCGCGTGGAAGGAAGGGGAACCTCAGTGCAAGAATCCTTGTTTAACCTTTCTCACCTGCCGCATGCCAGCCCCCTTTCCCCAACTGCATGGTCCTGTCTCCATAAATCCCAGACATGTCTGACATGCTCAGCACAAAATGCACATCGTATCTGACTGTCCAGTAATGGTGCACATCCCTCCCCAGCACAGGCTGCTGCCTTGAGAGGACATTCAGCAAGAGTTCTGCAACTGATGGAAAACTCCCCTCCTGCTCCAGCTCGGGTGTGAGCGACCACAAGGCTGGGACATAAACTGTATAAAGAAAGCCCCGACATCACCCTTTTCCTGTGCACAGGACCAAATCTCACCCCTTTCTCCTCTCAGGGCAGAACCACATGGCTCTGCCAGGCCGGATGTGACAACAGAAACTCAGGAGCCGACAGTCGGTCAGGCCATCCCCATGGCTTTTCCCTTCAGGAACTTGCATGAGTGGTGGAAAGCTGACAAGCTAGCGGTACACCAAGGGATGTTCAGATTTAAGGAACAACATATACCTCCTATGTACGTCCCTTCCATGTAAAGGCTCACTTGTCATCCTGCAGTAATGGATCAGCTTCAGCATCTCCAAACATAGAATCATAGAACACCTCAGCCTGACCCACCCTCCAGTGATCACTTGGGAAAGGGCTTGGCAAAATACACACCTTTT
Organism: Nestor notabilis; assembly: GCF_000696875.1. Lineage (NCBI taxonomy): Eukaryota > Metazoa > Chordata > Aves > Psittaciformes > Psittacidae > Nestor > Nestor notabilis. Next base: position 7,715 of record NW_009916208.1, on the reverse strand, counting down.
TACCCAGCCAAAATTCTTTTGTTTTCTCACTTCTTAAGGTCAGTTTGTGGTTTTGTTTTGCACTGTTTTAATCTCAGAAAAAAACAGAGGAAAAACAATGGGGGGGGGGACGTATTAGGGCTTCAAACTCTGTCTCATTGCCTCTGACCTGCTCTTCTAAGACCCCTGTTGAGTTTGGTGTCAAGCATTTCATCCAGAGCCACAGTTTTTACTTTCTGAGATGTTTGAGTTGAATAATTCCATATATTCATGTAAGTAACAACACAGCAATGCACATGCTTCAAGAATTACATGGCAGTCTCACATTCATCATAGGCTGATTCCAGCTATGGATCTGCAAGATGCTGGGATGAAAGTCTGGTCCAAGGATGTGGTGATACAGTTTTCAGAGTAGAAATTCCCAAGTTCCCCAAGGGGAGAAATACCCCATGTGAATATAGGATTTTTCTAAGCTCTTCTTTGAGGATAAACCTCCTGACTTCACCAAGTTGTTGTCAGATTGCTGGAAAAGGTTTAGAAATGCTGTCCTAAAATCTAGGATTTAACCTGGAGCATGACTTCCATTAAACAATGCAGGAGATGCCATTCAAGGGAAGACAAATCCATTCCCCTGTGACAGTGTGTCCTACAGTGATCCTTGGGAAAACATACAAGAAACAAAACAAGTGTAAGGCAGGATTTGTGATGGGGCTGGCACCTGACCCGGACCATTGCACCTGAGCTCTTGAGCATCAGCAGCTCCTGACTGGGATGTCTCCCATGAATTTGTCCTTTCCTTTTCCCCACTCCTTTTTAGATTCAGCAGCTGGGAGTTCCACAGTTTCATTGCATAGGGAAGAATAATGATTTCCTTATGATTTCTTTTAAACCTGCTGACTGGTGATTTCACCACTAGACAGTAAATTGCAAAAGCACCACAATGCTTCCCTATCCACCTTTCTACACCATTCATCTATGCTCCTTGACATCTACAGCTTCATCTTAAATTGAAGACAGCTTATACTTCCTTCTTTGTATCTTCTCCATCTTTTCTAAGCCCTCTTTCAGTGCAGGGAACAGAACACAAAGTATCTTTGCCAGCTTGGCACAGGCAATGGTGAATAGTTGGGGGCTGCTGGGATCTAAGCAGCATCTCATCTCGCTGCCAGCCCCATTCCACACCTGGAGCACAGACTTCGAAGGTGTAGAAGAAAGTCCAGCCTTGGAGCTTTTCTGCTATTCCCAAGGGAGTTGGGAAAGTGCAGAATAAACAATAACAACAATTATTCCAGCTGGAAAATATTATTTCTCCTGGCTTCTTTTCTGCCTCAGAGGGAGAGCTGCTTGGAATTTGTGATTGAGGAAAACAGCTTTTCAACTGAATAACTTCTCTGCAAATGGTTTGAAGTTACTGTTATTGCTTAACACCTAAAATTAAACATTTTTCCATAATTCATTTTTTTAATTGAATTCCCCATCCTTCTGTGTTTCTGTATTGAAAGAGAAGACTCACAAAAGAAACTGTATTTCTCTGACTGGCTGTCATGGTTTAAATCCCTCACAGCAAAACCATATTTAAGCAGCCCAGTGATTACACTGAGCTGATTGAGTTGGGACACAGGGCTCCAGAGGATGGAGTTTACTGAGAAGAAACACAAGCCCAAACTGCTTGACCTGTCCAGGCTGATCCTGCTTCCAACCCATATCCAACGTGTGTGTTTTTTCCTGGTTTCAAGAGGAAGCAGGACTTGTTCCACTTCATAAGGGAAAACTCACCTGGATCTCAAACAGCGCAAAGCATCTTAGAAAAGGAGGATTAAGATACCTGCTGAGTGCAGTGGGTTACCTGTGCTGGCCCTCAAAGGCTCTTTCTGCTCTGTGGCAGCTGGTGCAGATCAGACCCAGCTGAGTTTACACCCAGGTCAAAGCTTCCCAGACCACCAAAGCTGCAGTGCTCTGCCCTCCTCTTCTAAGCAAGAGCATCTGTTGCCCTGGCACAGAGACCTCATCCTGCCCTAACAGTAGCCCCATGAATGAACTTATAGACATGGCCTTATAAACGCTTTACCAGGAATCACTTTCCAGCTGCCTGCACCCCCTGGCTTGCACACAGCGTCGGGGTCTGCAGGACGACAGAGCAGGGTGGGGAAAACCACAGGCTGCTCCTGCAGCCAGGATGCTCCATACCCATCCATCCCAGCCATACCAATCTGACAGCTTTCCAATCTCAGCAAGCCTGTCCTGTGACTCACCAGCTTTGTCTACATGATTCTGAGTGAGGCTACAAGGGCCAACAAACACACGCATTCACACCATGATGATCTGATTCATTTCTCTAAGCTTTGGGCAGGATTGCCTTACATGAAGATACACAGATTTGGACCTTCCTAATGGCACAGAGAAAGAGAGAAAGATTTGTCCATCAAAGCTTGCCCCAGGCAACACATTTAATGCTGCTCTCCAGAGAGCCTGGCAGATACTAAAGGCACAGTCAAACAGAACAAATGAAAAGATCTTCTACTCTATGGAAAAACACCAGGGCTTGGCTGCTAAATTTTTAATGCCAGGAACTCGCCTTCCTTTCCATCTCTTCTCTCTGCTCTGTTCAGCTCACCATGGTTGCAAAGGGCAAGAGAGCACTACCCAGCTCTGATACCCACCACAATGAACCAAACCCAGTGCAACTGGGAACAGGCTGTTCGGATTCAATAGCCAAGTGGGGAGAAAAGTCATTAGGACAAAGGCTTTAGGACAGCTGTGCATCTCTCTTTCAGATCCGTAGACCATAGCAGTGTATTGGTGCCTATTCTTCCCAAATCACTGCAGGCAACTGTGTAAAACATGCCTTTGCAGAAGTGGATGGAGAGTGGCAGGACCACACAGCCAAGCCCCCAAAATATCTCTGCCCATTAGAAAGAAAAACCAAGAAGTTGGAGTAATTGAGAACAAACCTGGGGGCAAATTTCCCAAATACAGAGAAAAATATCAGTTGTTGACTAAAGAAATAATTCATGAAAGTGGTGCTTTCAGTGCAGCTTTATTCTGGGGAGGGGGAAATGAAATGACACACACTTGGTGGCAGCTGGGAGAGTTGTTGGAATGAAACATCTGACTTTTGAAGGGACTCTCTGTAGCAAAAAGGTATTCAAACACTGACCAAGTAGGATGTCACACAGGACCCAGAGGAACATACCCATATCTGATCCTTATTTACGTACATGTATGAATTTTATTGCAGGGGGTAACGTAGTTTTGATCTACTTCCAAACAGCAAAGAAGGATGCAGCCATCCAGGCACAAATAATCCTCTTTACAGCTGTGCTGACTGTGCTTCCCAGCACCCTAGAGAGGAAGCAGCATTTCTGCATGGTGACCATCTGTTCTTCCCACTGTGCCCGAATGTGCACAGGGGGGGAACTCAAACAGTCTTTGTCCCATGTCCCAACAGCTATCTTAGACTCCTGTCTGGATACTGCCACCCTCCATCTCTCCCTGGACCAAAGGAATAGGAAAGATGTGCAATGCCAGAAAGAGGACACAGTGGGATGGAGTAAAGGCAGGGAGTTGGGGCATTCATGTAGGCCACCAGCATTTCAATGAGCTCCTGTCCCTCACTGCAAGTAAATAAAGAATGGGAGCTCCACTTCCTAAAGCACAGCACCCCCCTCTCACCGTGCCTGGAACACGGAGAAACGTCCTTGTCACTCCTGTGTAGAGGAAACTCATGTTTTAGGAAAAAGAAAGCAATTTAAAAAAATCAAAATAGACCAAAGCTACAAATTGAGCTCTTCTCTCAGTTAATATTTAATGTGGCACTTGGGTGGCTTTCAGTGGGGGGAGAGCACTGGCGTTTCTTTGCTATAGATTGACTATGTGAAACTCAGTGTGTCAAAAAAAAAAAAACAAAAGGGAGAAAAGCAATTTTATTGAATATTTCAACATCTGGAGCCACTTAGTGGCAGGAAAAAGCAACTTCTTGAGAAGCACTTTTGATCTAGAGCAGTGGTTTTAAACCTTTTTCTATTTGCAGACCCATAAAATTTCTCTCTGCATAACAAATATAAGCCTCCTGACAATCAATTCTCCCACCTCAGTCAACTCTGGAGATCCCTTAGATGTTCACACACAGGAGATGCAAAGATGGGCTTTCATAGACCTGCACAAGACTGTCTCCTGGACCGCTTCACTCCCCAGCACAGGGAGCTGGTCACTTCATTACAAGATAATCTGCCTTGATGCAACGTGGCCTTTTCTCTAAGGCTGAGGTTGTTGATACCTGTGTGACTGGTAGTCACCAGGCCTGCGTCTCCCTGCTAAATCTGCTCAGCTCTGCCCACAGAAAATCAGCACTTTTCTGCTTTTAAAGACCATCTCGGAGGTGCTGCACACCAGAGAGCTAATTCAGGCTCTATGTGTTATGTCTCCTGCCTCCCAGAATTGGCTGTGTCTAGCTTTGCCAGCACTATGTTCCACTGACTTAGGCTGAGACAGCCTTGATAGAAACATCTAGGGCTTGTCCTGGGAATCCCATCTATTGATGGGCCTCAGAAGCAGGCCAAGCAAGGGATACAGTTCAGTAGGGGAAATCAGGCTACAAGTTGCTGCATTTGGAGGCAGAGGATCTAGGCACTATACTTGTCTCCTGGTGAGTTTTAACTCATGCCATGGTGCTTGGACGTTGTCTCTCCTCACACACCCCACATCCCCCCTCCCAACCCAGGTTTTGGGCTTAGCTCTTGCTTGATTTGATTTAATCATGGAATCATAAGATTTGCTTAATTTCTCTGTACACAAAGTCAATACATTGCGAAGAAAGATATAAGTTGGTCCTCACCATTGTACCTCACAGTGACTGGCTAGGACAAATATGTTTGTAAGTTGTCCTGGGGAAGCTTGTCTAATTTATTCAAGGGACAAACGTACCTTTTTAACTAGTCAAGGATTTGCTAGCATATCACTGGTCAATCTGCTCGGACTACTAGAAAAGCACATGAAAAACAACTGCTATACCCAACAAAGAACAGCATAGATCAGGCCTCTGTTTCTATTGTATTTCTTCTCAGGGCATTTGATTAGTTTGGTTAATTGAACATGTAACACACTCTATTATCATGCACCAGCAAAAGAGGGTTTTATGACTCAAACAAATATGGCCATTATTAGCTACTTCTGACATAACAAACAGGACTATTAGCTTTGGAGAGGCAGGGGTTTATAAATAGCTTTTTGGTAAATTGGCTATTTAATCACCTTTTTCTTTTCCCTGTAAAAAGACCTCTCCTTTAGCCACTGCCCCCAAGCACAGGGCTGTGAGGGGACACAACTTACAGCACTATAAAAAGCTCTCTGTAATCCAAACATTTTCCTTCATTTTAGATTGATATCCCACAAGGGTACCATCACAAATCACTTGAAGTACCTCCGGCAAGTACGCAACCCTCTTAACACCACAGACCAGCTCCAATCATTTAGTAAGAGACTAATGAAAACTAATTAGCAAGTGTGTTCAGTGAACAAAATCAATGCATCCAGCCCTCATACAAACCTCTGTACTAGACAGCTTTTAGGAACACTCACCTCTTGCCTCTCCCCCTCCAAACTAACCTTGTTTCCATGTTAGACAGCAAAGACTTGTACTGGTTTTGGAATGCCAGTAGAGTTAAACATAAAACAACCTCCATCCTTATTTGCCAAGATTTTGATGTGTGTAGACTATCCTGTTAACCAAAGTTGGCTGATCTCAGACAGACCTTTCAGCTGTTAACATGTGAAAATTGAGGACTACTAGACAACTTAATAACTATGTGAGTACCTACTATAAATGCTGAAATGCAGGGCAAGGATGAGTGCCTGTTACCCTTGTAACATTACTAGAATCTGAATGATCCCTCAAAAGCATTAAAAGTCCCCTACAGAAGCTGCTAAGGTTTGTGGATGGGATTCCCTATGCTCAGAAATAAATGGATCTTGGTTTGTCTGCTTCAAGGTCAGACAAAATACAGGAAAGAGAAGAGGATGGCAGCAGCTATTTCTCAAGAAGAAAATGGATCCAGTGCAGGCACAATTTCCAGAGTTTCTATCACTGTTGTTTAGAAACACAGGCTCTCAGCAGTAGTCCAGAACAAGCTGTTCACATCAGCTCTTGAGTGCTGACATCGAGGCTTTACATCCACCCTACCCAACTGAAAGTTCTTGCTCAAGGTACACAGGCTAGCAGGAGATATTCCCTGTGATCTATTTCTTGTCAATGAAGACAAGCACCTTCAGAGAGTAATTCAGATCTTAGGAACTTAGAGGGACCAATCTCCATCACTGTATAAAGACAAAAAGGCAGTGACATTCCTAATTAGGAGCAGACTATTTCTCTTTATATACCAAGGAGTAAACCTGAGTGCTGGAGCCACTTCAATCAGTAGAACAAAGCAGCACAAGGTCTGCAGGACTGAAGGGACTTGTGCTGAGGCTGTATACAAAGTAGCACCTGAGATTTCGGATGCTTTGAACCATCTTAAAATGATCCCTTAATATTTAATTAAAACAAACGAACTGAAACTTCTTGCAACTGTTTCACAACTGTGTGTCAGTTTATATTTATCATCAGAGGACATCCCAGACTGACACTACCGATGCTGAGCTATTTTTAGTACTGAGGAGTGCAAAACGACATCTTGACCTCTCGATTACACGTGCATGGATTCAGGAACCATGAAGCTAAAAGGCTGTGAACCTCACAAGACATGAGCTTCTCATCCTCTCTCACCATGCTTATCTACTGCTCCACTGAAGGGATCTCTGAGCTTCAAAATAGGAGTTCTTTTGCCCCTACCCACCTTCACCATACTGCTGCAGTAACCAGCTGCTGCTTACTCAGGTTGCTGGCAAAACACTGAATAAAGAGCTCACCAGTGTATGTGCCAGTTCTCTCTGGCTTGCACAACACTGCTGCTATTATCAGCTTTGCACAAATCCCTAATAGAGAGAAAACACCCGATTATGATAATAAGAAAATCCTGTTTGTAACTGCAGAACATCTTCTACATGTTTTTCTGCCCAGGATCAGAACAACAATCTAACAACCTACAACACAACATAACTCAGAGGTTTCAAATATGCCTCAAATTACACACCCCACTTGCCAAAAAATTAATGCAAGCAATTAGCATAGCAAAGCAATTTAACAAATAGTTCCATTCATTGCAATGGTGTCCCATATTTGAGCAGGCAGTGACCCACACTTCCTGGCTCCTGCACTTGCCCTCCCTTATGCAGACACTCAATAGTTATTCAGTGGAAATATTTAGTTCACAAATTCACACTCCAAGCTGTTGGGAAGAGGCTCCCAGACGTGCCTAAATGTATTTTCTTCCCTTTTTCTGTGTGCTTCAGTGATAGCGAGAGAGATGCCAGCCGGAAACCCTAAAAGCTGAAAGCCTCTATGTTTTCTTAAACAAAACGAACTTGTTTCATAGGCACAGCCCTGAACAACACCAGTATTTGAATCCTGGAGTTCTTCCTTCCCTCGTGGCTCGATGGTATCACCTCTAAGGACCAAGGAGACACCCTTTGCCCTCCCCAATCCTTTCCATGCTTCAGGCTCTCTGACAACGCTTCCCATCACTCTGTACCTCGTACCACAATACGAGAGGGCCAGTTCTCCCCAAAACCTGCTACAAGTAACCCTTTGGCAGCTGCTTTCCTGGAGACACAGCCCAGCCCGAAGGCGCAGCGCAGCTTCC
>NW_009916207.1:56927-67616 GCF_000696875.1 Nestor notabilis | reverse complement strand
TTGCGATATGGTTATTCATCAGCTCGCAGCGCTCCAATTCTATCTCCTGCGCTTCACCTTGCGGGCTGCTTGTGAAGTTTCCAGCTCATTTTAAAGTGCTTCTCATAACCCCCAAGTCTCTCCTGGCCATGACTCGTCCTGCCTTGCCAATTCCCTCTGCCTTTGCACATGGTGTTCAGGGCTGGTACAACTGAAATGCTGCCAAAGCACAGTCAGCACCCCTGTGCAACAAACCCCACAGCACCTCTGTGCCCTCCCCTGCACCAACCTGGTTGAAGTCTTTTACATTCTCCCAAAGATTTTAATTGGGCTTTATTTTTACCTCACTGTGTGCCAGAGCCACCACCTCTGGAAAACACACCGGGGATAACAGCCCTCCCCCTTTGCACTTGGTTAGGATGCTTTTATAAATGGGGTATAAATGCTGCGCAGGAGCTGTTCCCATTCATAGAATCATAGAATCCCAGACTGGTTTGTGTTGGAAGGGACCTTAAAGCTCATCCAGCTCCAACCCCTGCCACGGGCAGGGACACCTTCCACTAGAGCAGGTTGCTCCAAGCCCCTGTGTCCAACCTGGCCTTGAACACTGCCAGGGATGGGGCAGCCCCAGCTTCTCTGGGCACCCTGTGCCAGCGCCTCAGCACCCTCACAGGGAAGAATTTATTCCTGCCTAACCTCAATCTCTCCTCTGTCAGTTTAAAGCCATTCCCCCTTGTCCTGTCACTACATGCCCTTGTAAAAAGTCCCTCTCTGCCCATGCTCCTATTGATGCAGCCCAGGACACGGTTGGTTTCTGGGCTGTAAGTGCACACTGCCAGCTCATGTTGGGCTTTTCATCAACAAATACCCACAAATCCTCCTCAGGCTGCTCCCTTTCTCCAGCCCTATCCCACTTTCCCTGCAGCTCCCCAGCCCAGCCATCCTCTGTGGCTGCAGGGCAGGGCTGGGCTGGGCTGGGGGCTCGGGCCCTCCTGCACCAGGAGCAGCTTCTGTATTATCCCCTTCACCTGTGTCCCGGTGCTTCCAGGTGCCAATCACTGGTTGTGCTGGGTTAAACCCCTGGGTTTGAGACCCAGCAAGTCTTTGTTCTTCTCTGCTCCTCCTTGTTGCACCCAGCTTTGTTCCTGAGCACACACAAACTGTGATTCTGGTCCGTTGCGTGCAGGACTCCTACAGCAGTGCCAGAATCCTCCAGCGATGCAGGGTGGTGAGTGATGTTGCTGTTGTGAAGGTTGTGGGCAGGCGCGTCTCCTGGGGCAGAGCTTAAAAACACCCAAAACACAAAAACCAAGCAACCAACCAAACAAAAGCAATGTGTGGCTAATGTTGTTACAGTTATAGGGGTGGCATCATGGTGTTGGATGGAGAAGTGTTTTTCTCCCTGGCAGCTACAGGGGACCAAGCTTTACATGCATGCAGCTGCCTCTGTGGGACTGCAGGGCACAAAGTCCAAGCAAGATGTGTGGGGAAGGGATTAAGTGAACTGTGGCACTTGGTTTCTCTTGTATTTGGCCGCAAAGCCTTTCTCTCTGGGGGTAGGACAACAAGCTCATGTGATTTTGGAGGAGAGTCTGCGTGGTCTGCCCATCCCTGGGCACTGCAGGGTTTGCCTGTGCTGGCTGGGTTTGATCCTGTTTTGGGTAGGGATCTCTGCTGTGTCACATTGTGGTGCAGGACTCGAGTCCTTGATGGGTACATGCAACTTAAGCCAGCATCCCTTCTGTATGTGAGCTGGGGGATCAGCCCAGACCCCCCCTATGGCATGTACATGGGGATCTGCCCTGGTTTAAGCCCTTTCCCAGCCTGATGCTGAGCAGAAAGTGATTTCTGCTCCGCAGTGCTGGCACGAGCGGTGCCCGGCAGCCCTGGCCCTCAGCTGCCCTCTGCGCTTGGCCAGCACAGCTCTGCGCAGCCATCTGCTGCCTTGGCTGCCGACCAGCCTGCCCGAGAGCTGCCCCGTGCTGCAGAGCGCTCTGCCCGCAGCCCTGCCCTCGCAGCACGCAGAGGGGCAGCGCTGGGCGACCCTGGCATCGCCCCACTGTGAGCCGTGCCATGGGTACACCCTCCATGTGTCCCAATGTGTTATCGTTGCAGAAAGCAAATAAGGGCTGCTGGGCTTTGGCAGTGAAGTCTGCTCCCAAGTGTGTGTTGGATGTCGGCATTAAACTTTATGGTGTTCAATGCCTCATTTAAAGAGGGTGACTAAATGTCCTTCTACCTCCTGCTCCTGAGGACATGGGAGCTTAATTTTATCGCCTCGCTAGTCACCAGAGTCAGGGCTGGACCATTTTTGGATAAAAGCCTGTGTGTGCACGAGCTCCTCCACCCAGCGCTGTCAGAAACTCTCCTGCCCTTCAAAAAGAGAAGGAAAAACCATAATGTGCTCCTTGTTTTGAACAGTTCCTTTTACCGAGGTGCTGCTGTGTCCTGGCAGTGAGAGCTACAGCTACAGCCCATTGCACAGAGCATCGGGATGCTCCCTTTGGGATGTTTCATCCTTGCTGCTGCGGGCACGGGGCTCCCCAAGTCACCCTGCCATCACCTTTCCATGGCAGTTCATGTGTCAAGCCTTAGCTTTGATGGGGCAAACCAGACTGTGGCCCCATATTGAGTCCCTGTTTCCCTTTCCTATGTGTATCCATGTGGGATGAGGTCCCGCTGCATTCCAAGGCCGCAGGGCTCGGAGCGGTGACGTGCAGCCGGCGCAGAGCCAGGGCTCCCTGTGCTCGGTGGCTCCCTGGGAGCACTCGTTTTCTGGAGCAAGAGAAACAATTCCTAAAAAGGAGCAGTCAGATGGAAAATTGATACCAAATGGTGATATCAGTCCCTGGAGGAGGAAGGTTTGATCCCTCAGCCCATCATTCCCGGGGGTTAGGACGCAGGCACACAATGCTATTTTAGAGGGATTTTATAATTATTTCTTTTAAAGTTTATTATTTTTCCCTTTTGTAAGTTCATGAGTTTCCCAGACATGAGTTAGCTTCAGATCTGATGCTGATGGCACATGCTGCCGCCTTGGACGCATGTGATGTCTGCAGGATGAGGGGGTCTGTGGAGCTGTGCCTGCCCCTGCTCCAGCTCTAAGGCCAGGAACCATCCCCAGCAGCTGATATGGGATCAGGGGCTCTGCCAGCCCCATGTGGTCATAGTCCTCAGGTAGAGGCACTCCTCAGCAGGCCATACCCGCCCTGGGGCTGTCAGCCCGGCTCCCTTTCCATCTTCAGTGCTCCCCCCTGCGACTGCAGATGCTGTTGAGCACCATTTCTTGGGGTATCCAGTTGGGTTTCTGAGCTTAATAACATTGCTTGTGGCAGCACTCCTCTGTTAAAACCCCACCTCCCCACACAGAATCATAGAATCATGCATGGCCCAGCTGCTTCCTGCCTTTTCCATCTGATCTGGCTTCTGTACCGGTTCTTGTAGGGAAGTGCCTGCTGAGCCACTGGTGCCATGGACAGGAGGCTTCACCCTGTGCCTGCAAACCATGGGCTGTGGTGTCCTGCTGCATGTAGCGCTGAGCACGAGGCATTGCACGGGGCTGGCAGCCGTTGTGGGGAGGGAGCTGAGCTTCCAGGGAAGGAATTTCCAGCAACTGCAGATCGCATCCCCAAAGACAGCATTTCAAGGAATTACCCTTTCCCCCCATCCCCGCTGCAGACTTCCTCTGCTTTTCCAAGTAAGTCGCTGGCTTGGGGCCATGTGTAGTAACTGGAGCGGAGCAGATCCATGGGAACATTGGGGGCTGGAGGTCGGTGCTGGCCAGGTTCACAGTGCACGGCTCTTATCAAGTGCCCCCAATTAAGATGCTGAGCACTGCCTCTTCCTGTCTCCCCTGTGAGCACCATGTTTCCAGTGCTCTGAATGCCACAAGGAGCAGTGAAACCACCTTCAGTGCCAACAAAAATAAACGGTGGTTAGGAATAGTTCTTTTTTGAGCACTATTTTAGCAAACAGCAGTTCCTGGTGTTGGTTACTCAATCCCCTTGCTTGTGGGACTCTAGCAGGCCTGCTCCAGGTCCAGATGTGCATAGGGGAGATGCCCTATGGGGTCTGTCTCACCTGCGTCCCTGATAACCATCTAGCTCGTGTGACCCCATGGGCAGGCAGAGACTGAGGTGCAGTCCCTGCCTGTCTGCAGAGAGCTGCCAAACAGCCCCATGCTTGCTCTTCCTTCTCTAGAAGATGCTCTGTGCACAGCATTATCCTCCATGCGCTGGTGGGGATAGTTGTGGTGCTCTGGGCAGGCTCCCAAAGAGGTGACCCCTCTCCCAGCAGCCAGGGCTGAAGGCAGGGATCACATTCCCCCTCCCTGCCTAAACAGTGCCCTGGTGGGTGCATCCCCAGAGACATACCTGTGGTTTTTCTTTAGCCCATAAATACTCCCCTGCCCTCCCAGTGCCCCCAGCAAATAAATTATCTGAAGCTACATTTCCCCATTTCAAAGCCTTGTGAAAGAAACCAGAGGGTTTATCAGCCCTGCCTGGCTGGAGTAGTTCACATACCATCCACTCATTTGCATTTGATCTACTTCATCCTGTGTTAAGTAATCCTTGAAAGCCACAGTGGGTTGCAGGCCCTCTGCATGCCTGTAAATCACTGGGGCATGTCACTCGCTGCAAATAAGCAGGTACATGAGTGTGTCCCAGCCCTTAATTTGATCTGAAACACCCCCCCAGCCCCACAGAGAAACCATCCTTGTGAAATCAGAAACGCAGCTTGCAGGGCTGGGATTGCCACAAGTGGTGGGGCAGGAGCGTGCCTGGGAGGTGTGTGTCCATGCAGGACTCGAGCACAGGGTTCTCCTTGAGGGGCAGCTCCTCAGGGATCCAGTCTGGGGATGGTTTTGGTGTCCTCCAGGTGCCTGCATGTGCCATGGTCTAGATGCTCCTGGCTCATCTCTGCCTGCGTCCGCCAGGACATCCCTCAGTCACCCATTAACTGGGTCATGGCCACATGCATCTTCTGCACCTCCTGTCCTATTTGGTTTACTTCCCATCACTGGAAGTCTCCTGGGACAGAGCAGGAGCCCTGCCCCATGCGGCATCCCTGCCTCACCCCCTGGGCCTGCAGTGCAATAGGGTTTTAAGTCATTGAGCCATGTGCAGCCAGGCTACAGGCTCTTCCCCTTGTAGTAATTCAAAGATTATTCCCCTCTTCTGCATCGCCTCCACCTGAAGGTCGCTGTTGCTTTGCTGTGGCCTGACTTTAATGATGAAACAAAGAGTAGCTGGAGCAGCCTCTAGGTGCTGTTAATTGTCTTTCCAGGAAAGGTTTCAGCACAGAAAGTTGAACGCAGCAGCAATCGATTTACTTGGTGCCTCGTGCATTAGCTCATCCTGACGCAAGCCCTTCGCCAGGTCCTAAATTCAGCACACCAAGTAGCATCCACCCAAAGCTGCAGCCAGCCCCAAGGCTCCAAGGTATTTTTCCCTGGCTAATTGAAGCCTCAAGGGCTTGGAGCTCCCCTGCCTGCAGCAGGATGGATTTTAGCTGTGGAGAACAAATTCCAAGGGAGGATGTTGAAATAAAGCAGATGGGATGAGTCTGGAGGTCAGAGCGAGGGAGAGGATGCCCTGCCAGGCACCACGTGATGAAAACATACTTACTGCTCCAGCAGCTGTCAAAAGCCCAAACAGATGAGGCGAGGTGCCCAATGAGTGTGCAGGGATCTCATTTACCTGGTAATTAATGGAAATCGTGAAACAAATCAACACACGCTCCCTGTGGAGAGCTTCATGCTCTGGTTTCAAAGCACTGATGGAGAATGGGGTATGGCTTGAGTATGAGAGCAGGAAGTGCTGCTGTGGAGCTGAGGCAGGACTTGGTCCCCACCACCCCATCACTGATAGAGCTCCTAGTTATTTGAGAGATGTCCTTACCTACCAGTATGCTCTCCCTTAATGTATGGCTGTGGGACGCCTGACCCTGCCTGTGCTGTTAGGGCGCTGCTAATTGCTCTGCCCCACAGCACACAGGGGACATCTGTCACCGGCAAAGATGCCTTGGCTTAAGGCTGCGGAGTAGGAATGAAGATGTTATGATGAGCCCCATCATCTCCCTCTGATCCTGCTCGGCAGAACATGTCACAGCTGATTTTCCTGGTCCAGCCCTCCCGCTACGCTGCACGGGCACCTACAGCCCTGCTGCTGCTGAGAGCTGAGCTGGTGACCAGACCTGCCCTTCTGTCTTCTGATCTAGAGGAAGCTCATCCCAGTACAGAACGCTGTGCCATATTTTCTTGCAAGTTAATTAAGTTGGCTCGGTTTAAATATTAAAACCACTGTTCTCTGGTATTTTCCTCTTTCCAGAGCAGCGATGTGCTGCTCTGCAGTGCTCTCGGGGGGGAGGCAAGAACGCTTCCTCTGATTCAGGGATTTAAAGATGAGAGAGTGCTTTGGTTCCTCGTCTTGTTTATTCTCTGTGTGCAAAATGGTTTTGCAAAACAAAATCTTGCAAGCAATTAATGCCAATCAGACCTGCTGACAGCACAACCCTGGCTGCTCGGAGCATGGGCTGAGCTGTGGCTCTGCCTGCTCCTGCTGCTTCCAGGGACAGGAACTAACCCCGAAATAGCAAAGGTGAGCATGTAACTCACCCCCTCAGCCTCCTGCCAACAGTTCACAACTGACATAATCCCTGAAGCATGAGGTTTATGATTCCTTCCAAAAACTTTATCTGAATGTTAACTATATGCTGAGGTACAGTAAATGCCAAATCCCTTCTGAATCTTGCTGAAAATCTCTTTTTTTAAATATGCAAACGACCTTCCTGTCTTTCTAAAAGGCTCCCTGCTTCTGGAAATCAGAAAAACCAACCCAAAACCTCCCCCCAAACCCAACCCATTGAAACCCAAACCACTTGCTGCAATGGAGGTGGGTCAGGTAAGGACCCTTCCCCTCCACAATGTGCCCTTTACGGGCTGGGCTGGAGCAGATGATTGAACTGCCGTAGTAAAACCTCTCCCAGATACTGTGACAGGAGAAACTGCAGAAACTCTGCCTGAGGAATTGGTGGGCTCTTGCTCTCTTTGATATCACTCACATTATAATTAAGAGATAATGTCAATAGAATAAAACATTGTCTCAGGATAATGGTCTCCTGCTGCTACAGGAGTGTCAAAGCGAAGTCAAATCATTTATCAGAAATGAATGTTGAGGCAAGCCTGGGACGTTTGTTTTCCCAGCAAGAGGCATTAATCCTGGGACAACAATACTCCAGCACTTCTCCTTGTCCTGCCACCGGTGATTGATGCCAATGCATCATCGTGACTGCATGCCATGAGTGCGGCTGAGCGATGGGCTCTCCTTGCAGCATCATTGACCAGGTGAATTTTGACTTGTTGAAATACAAAATAGTAAATTGAGGAGTGCTGGATCGTGTATGTGTGTGTCAGTAAGTGTGAGTGTGATTCTAAAGGTGACTAGTGCTGCGTGTATGCTGCCTTGGGCTGGCCAGGGTGTTTTGGGGCTGTGTCTGCCTTGCTGCTGCAGGGCTGCTTGTCCATTGACCACCCAGGGTTAATCTCAGATCCCCCCAGCCTGATTTCATGCTGCTTTGGAGGGGTTCTGGGGCACCCTTCTGAACATCAGGGCTGGCTGTGCCCCTCTGGCTGGGTATGTGCAGGGTCCTAGTGCAGGGCTGAGCAGCTAGCTGGCCTAATGCATGGGTATAAATGCCCACAGCCCAGCCAAAGTGAACATCCGTGTGTCCAGGTCCTTGGGCAGAGGTTGGGGCAGCCTCAGCCCCATCCTTGGCACTGGGAAGGGCAGTGAGCTGGGAAAACCGCTGCTGTCTGACGCAGCACCCGCTGCAATCACTGCAGCCTCCAGGGCTGGGGAGAGGAGCAGCCTCTGCATTCCACCCTCAGTTTGCCTTAGGAGAAGTTGCAAGGTCAACACCTGAAATTAAAGATGTGTAAGTGGCAATTAGACTTGAAACCAAGTCCCAGGAGGCTGTACAAAAGCCCTTCCAGGTTTTTTTCCTCCTCCTTGATCTGTTAGTGGAGAGAATTACACATCCAGCAAACATTTGGGCTGCAGAGGAACACAAGTGCTTTGTACCGGCTCCAAATCTGCTTTTCTGAAGCAGCCGCTGGTACCTTTTGCACAGAAGCTGCCTGTTGGCACAAACACATTTGGTTCTTGCGAGCCCCTGGCCACGCCAGGGGATGGCTTCCTCTGCCAATACGATCTCCACAGCTCCCTGCCTTTTGGAGGACAGGCAGGGTGATTAGACTGGAGCGTAACTCACTATATTCCATACACACGGTGGTTCTGGAAGAACTAATTGGAGATGGCTTAGATTTCATTATATACTCTTGAATCGACCCCTAACATTGTGCTAGGCTGAAGGACTCAAATGGGATCAAAGCCCTGTGGCAGCAAGAGTCCGGACAAGGGATCTGCCTGGGCCATTAACCCCCCATTGCAGTACATTGCATTGTGATGCTGTCAGCAGCTTGGGCACAGGACAAGGATTGGGATGCACATGGACTTAGGAATCTCTGGGTGGTCCTGGTCTCCATGCAGAGTGAGGGGAGCTGCTCCCTTCCCAATAACTCCCAGCTGTGTGTGTGATCACCTGAGCTGATTTGGCTGTGTGCTGGGGGGAGGAGGGGGGTTCCACAGAGCTAACTGAGGGCAGGAGAAATGCCCTTGACATTTAAGCAGTGGCAGAATTCTGCAGGGGTGTCTGGGGTCAGGTGGTGGCTGTGCCAGCATGGTGACAGTCAGCGCTGCCAGTCTGAAACCACTTGAAATGCCTTCCATGTGTTCTCTGTCCCCAGTGTAATGAGGTACAGACTCATTTTGGGGTTTGGTGCATTCTCAGTCACTTCTGTAACCTTCCTCTATAGACCACTGCCCTTATAGTGCTGCTTTGCCTGATGCTCAGGGTGGGCGGGTGCATCTTGCTGGGTGCATGGGGAGGGGTTGTGTTTTGGACTGTGTTTTACCCTTTCCTCTTGCTTGCTGGCTCTAGGAAGGGGCAGGGGCTGTGGAAAGCACTCTGTGTGCACAGGAGGCTGTGTGTTTCTGCTGTGGCATGGCTTTGGGCATGTAGGGTTGTGCTTCCTGGCGGTTTGCACCAGGACAGCTTCAGAGCATCACCCCTGTGAGTGCCATGTGAATGGGTACAGTGGAGGAGTGAGACCAGCCCAGACTAATACAGGAGGAGACAGAGAGGCATGGAGTGATGTAAAGGGTGCTTAAAAGGCCCAGAAAGAGCCTTTCCCTCCCAGCACAGCTGCTTTGGGGACAGCCTGGCCATATGTTGACGGTGTCTCTCAAAGCCAGACACGCCAGAGTGGGCTGCACCTCTCACACCATGCTGCAGCACTGGGAGGTTCAAAACACAGTACAGAGCTGGCCCAGAATGTGCTGTCTGCCAATACAGGTGCATTCTGTGCATGTCTGGCTTAAAAATAGAACTAGATTCCTAGATTTAGACACCCAAACCCATGGGCTTGGTGCCTTTGCAACAGGATAGTGGAGACAGAGAACTGGTTCTCCAGCTAGTATTGAGGACACTGAATCAGGAGCTTACAGCTATAGTTATGCTTCTGTATAGCATTGGGCAGGTTAACTAAAAGAGGTTTGGGAAGAAACTATTCATCTTCTGGGCTAGTGTAAAACTCTGAGGGCAGAAAGCTTGAAAAGAGTCAATTTCCACTACTACCTACTCACCCTGGGAGAGTGAGCCCTCAGACCAAGCTCAAATGTAAGATGGGCACTTGAGAGAAATAAAAGAGAAGAAAGCCTTGCCCTGTAGCTGCCAGCCCCAGCCTGAGGCACAGCGAGCTCCTGCACATGATGTTACTCTGGCAGCTGCAGCCATATGGCGAGTTAGCCAGGAAATGATTCACTCCAAATGAGAGATGCTCAAGGGCATCCTGAGACCCCGGAGCACACTGTGCTGGGCATTGGAGAAACACAATTGCGTGTCAGGGTCTGTACGTGCAGTCCCTCTCCTGCACTGAGGTCTGTTCCTGCTGCAAACACCAATAAAGATGTCAAGCTGATGCGTGTGGGGAAATAAATCACAGGGTTTTTTTCCTGCCCAGAGCATCAAGGCATCTTCTGGCGCGGCATAAGGGGGAGCAGAGGAGAGCTGGGCTGTGATTGCAGACGTGTGCTGGGAGCAGAGGCTCCTGTATGCTGTCTGTGCCAGGCACTGATGCTCTCAACCCCTTCCCACTGGCACCAACTGCTGTGGTTCTTCACAGCCACTCACCCAGCCCACCCTGGGCATTTGGGATGTGACCACCAGCCCACTGCAGAGGGGCTGCTTGTCCTGGTGGGCTGCCCATCACCATGGCCTCAGGGCAGACATGAACAGAAGCCTTCACTTGAGAGGCTCTGTGTGCCCTCACCTTTGCTGTGTGCTGCAGGAGGGCCCCGCTGTAAGATATTGCCATTGCCTGGTAGTGGTCAAAGAGGAAAAAAAATAGATGGAAAACTTAAAATGATTAAATGCTTCGAGCCAGACCTTTGCTGTCAGTGTGAAACAGCGAGGCCTGATTTAAACAGCCCCTTCAGTAACTGACCTACACCGAACAAATCCATTTACAGTGTCTTGTTTCTCCTCACTGTTTAACTACTAGAGTTCAGGGACGATTCCTTAAATGTTAATGGTGCGGGAATTTGGAAACTTTCCCAGAGTTGCTAGGGGAGCCGAGCAGGAATATGTCTG
>NW_009916207.1:3192-56896 GCF_000696875.1 Nestor notabilis | reverse complement strand
TGCTCTCCTTGTACAGTTCAATTTCCTGCTTAACATCAGGCGGGCTGTTCTCGCCTACTGCTTTGTAATTAAAGTGCTGACAGACCATCACTCTTTGAGGTCTGTCGTGCTCAGATTCACCCCCTGGGTGAGGTCCGGCTTTGTGCCTAGCTGCAAGGAGGGCAGGTTGTAAAATACATAAAGTCACAGTCCCTGCCTGCTCTCCCCCTGCTCCTGCCATCCCATGGCTTGGATGGGGTATTGGTCTCTGTACCCTGGACTGACTGATAGACCCCCACAGTCCAAATCTGCATCTCTGCTGCATCCCTTGTGCTACCATCCATGGTGCCCATTGCTCAGAGGCCAGGGTGAGGGTTTGCCCCCATCCCTCGAACAGCTCATTCACAGGGCTCAGTGACAGGAACGTGGAAGGTGATGGTCTCCCACCGTGGTTGTGCGCAAGTCTGACTGCTGGAGTAAGTTTGGGCCGTACCTGAACACGTCAGTGCTTCTCAAGAGCCCTTTTACAGAGGAGCATAGCAGGCTTTGTGCATGCTAAAATACAGGGTTTCATCAGAGCTGAGCTCAGCTTTGTGTCAACTTGAAAGGTCACAGTTGCTCTTCTTCCTGCAATGAGGAGAATGTGAATTTAAATCACATGGGGCTGGAGGGTGAAGGGTAGAGTCCCACCTGTGGAAGTGCAAAGACTCTTTGTCCCACCACACTTCTGTGCTCACAGCAAGGGGTGGCCATGCCTGGGGCACTCTCCTGCCCATCAGCATCCCGAGGATGCTGGGGTGCATTTGGGGGATGCTCTTCTGCAGTCACCAGCACCTCCCGTCTGTGGTGGGATGGGGCCAGCTCCTGGCTTGAGAGCAGGGAGAGCCACCCATCAGCACCAGGGGAACACACTCGCCACGGATGTTGCTGGTGAACAAGGGCTTCAAAAGGAGCTGCAGGCAGTGAGCTGGCATGTCCTCCAGCTCTTTTAACTCTCAACTTGGATCAGGCTCCTTCCACTGTCTCGTTAAGAACAAGTGCTTGGCCCCAGTTACATGGCAAATTCTGACACTTTAAAAATTGATGCCTCTTTGTGCTCATAACTTAAGCTGTCTGGTTTATCAGAGACATATGGAAAGTTTATTACGTTCTTATTACAGATTCAGCCAAGTGAGCTGACTAATGAAAGTGATTTCATTATTTATTTATTTTTGGTTAGGCCTTGGCACGGGAGACCTCCTCCAAAAGGAGAGCTTTGGGTTGAGAAATAAATCACCAAGTCACCAGGAGTTCTTTCCCCCCCTCTATCCTGAGAGTTCAGCTTGGCAGAAGCTGCAGCATGTCTGATTTGGGGGTGGGAAAGTGAGGCGGAAATCAAGGGTTTGCAGGAGATTTATTGTGTTGCCCTGTGATGACCACAGCGGCATCTGGCAGCGCGGCACCCTCAGTGCCTCTGGCTCCCTGCTGCTGCCCTGCCCACAGCACAGCCAGGACAAACTGCACAAATCCATGGAATACCATCGTTTTGCTGCTTGGAATAACTTGGGGTTCTTTATAAGGAGCAGGGGGACAATGGTCCTGGGGGCTGGCCCACAATGGCTGGGTGTGAGGGTGCAAACCTGCACATGGGTTTTGGCAGCTGAGGGAAGTGTTAAACTCTGCAGGCTGCTTTGGGTGAGCTCATCCGGGTGCCAGGTATGAGAGAGTGGAAACACAGCCTCAGGCTGGCTGCCCTCCAAGCTCTGCTGCTGGCGGACACTGCTGTGCTTTGCAGCTCCTGTACCCATTGCACCCACTGTCCCGACGTGGTGCAGCATCAACCACCCTGACCAACCCCTTTCCCTAACCCGGGCACCCGGCTGTGCACGTCTCTGATAGTGTTTTTAGATTGAAAATGGTGCGTTTCTGTTCTGTTGCCGTGTTTGGGACTTGTGTGCCTGTCCTCTCCTGTGCATCCTCTGTCCCTTTCAGTCCCAGATGTCAGAGGGTGCAATCCCATGTCTTTCAGAGCTCAGAAGATGCTCCATCCCTTCCAGTGATGCCCTTGGTAACCCTAGTGCGGATCTCCCTTGGTCTCAGCATGAATTTTGGTTTTTTTCCTTTGTAGGAACCTCTCACTTCATCTTTGGGCTCATTTGATTCATGAATTCAGCGGGTTATAACTGATATTACTGTTGGTTTTCCACTACTCAAAATATCTGCCTGTACCTTTCTTCTGCTATTCTGCAGTTTATAGTGCCCGCTGGGATGATGACAGCAGCACTGCAGAATGCAAGTGTTTTGGCTGAGCTGTTGTAGTTTTACTGTCTTGCCTTCCATAATGTGGAGATCTTCAGGCCAGCTCCCATGCTTGTCCTGCTTTACAGCTGGCATTGTGTGGCTTGTTGAGTTTCTTGGTGTGTCACCTCATCTGGTGGCTGTTTCCCCTTTACATCTCACGGGCTGTGTGTCACATTTCTACCATCTATAGGCAAAACCTCTTCCTCTGACTCACTACTTGGTGTTTTTTCTCCCCTTCAGCCTGCTAACTTTGGCTGTAAGCATTGTAGGGGGTAGCACATACAGTGTGCTTCTCCAGGAGAGAATTTTCTCTGTAGGATGCTAAGAATGAGCCTTTGCCAGTTTTTCTCCTTTGCTATTTACTTCTATATCTATGTTCTGCTTTTGTGCCATGTAAGAGGTGTATTTCCCTGTGGAGCCTGGTAAATTGTGGCTCTGCTTCTTCCCTGGGTCTCTTTGTGGACCAATTCACTGGCTTTGAACACATTTGTAGGTCTTGGCAGAGCAGGAGCTTGCCTGCAAGGGTGCTTAGCGAGCCAGGCATGAATTTTACACCATGTTATCCCTGCAGCCCTTTCTCCTTATGGCTCTACACGCCGAGCACTGGCTGAGCCTGAGGTTGCTCTGCTCTGTTCCTCACCCCTGCTCCTCCTCTGCAGCAGTTTCGTGCATCTCTCAAACTTGGATCCTCACAACATCAGCCATCTGGTGCGTTTTAGCAATACAAAGAGCTATTGTTTGCTCCGGAATCGTGTTCTGGCGGAGGTAGCTCCGCTTCTGGAGCACTCTGTGGGTTTGCCAAGGGTCCTTCTGCTCTGCTGGCAAGTGCAGGTGCGTTTGGAGCAGCCTTTGTCCCTGACAGAGGCACAGCTTGGATTTTCTTTATGTGTTTTCCCTTGTCTAATCACAATCCTAAAGTTTCCCACAGTGAGAAATGCCCCATCCTTTGGCAGGGGATGCCCCACGCTATCTCCTCACGGGTGCAATGTTCCGAGCTTTGCGCTTGAAGCCTTAATGTCTTTTCTATCATTAAACCTCTTCATGTCCTCTAGCATCAAACCCTTCCTCAAAGTCAGGGTCTCGGTCAGGATGCGGTGCTCGAAGCGACACGGAGAGAACAGCAAGGGGTTAAAGGCAGAGCCCTGTTGCCAGCTGGGGACACTGGTGCATGACAAATGTGGCTCTTTGCATTTCCCCCTGCAAACAAGCCCCATCGCTGCCAGCCTAATTTGGGAGAGAGCCGCCTGTGAACCGGGGTGACTCAGAGGAATTCATCTCTCCAGCCGGGCGATGTGTCTGGCTGCGGCACGCCGGCCCTGGGTTGTTGCTGGGCCAGCCGCTCGCAGGTTTCATTTGTAAATGCTGACACATGGCATTTCCTCACCGTCTCGTTGGGAAGGGCGGCGTGTCTGCCGGCACTTCCAATTTGTCACTGTCAGGACCGGCCCCATCTCCTGCTCGTCTCCCAAATGCCTTCTGATCGGTGCTGGGGAAGTTATTGGCATGTAATTTATCATTTAATATTACCCAGAAGGGGTTTCTTCTACAAACATCCCCCAAATGATTATCTGGATTATGTGAGGTAGCTCTTCCCTTCACCTGCAAACATCTCTCTAGGTGTCTGTTTGGTGCTTTGCTGTAGGGCTGGGGAGGAAAAACTGCCCTTGATGCAATGTCTTCACCACCGAAAAGCCTTGATTAACAACCAGGTGAGGTTGCTCAAATGAAGCACCTTCCTAGAGCTGTGCTCTTGCAGAAGATGCTGCATTAGGGATTTTCTCAGGACAGCATGTTCCCATTGGCATCTCTGGTCAGGCAGCTGCGGGAAGCATTTCCCCAGACCTTATTCCTCTCTATGGAAGAAGGATTTAGGGGTGAATAAAAACCGCCCAGGAGCCTGGACACCGCTGGACAGTGCAAGGGGCTGGTACTGAGGTGTTGTCCCCCTGGGAATAGAGGTCTTCTGCATTGCTTATTATAGCGGTGACATCTTGTCCTTGCAGATGCTTGTGGAGATGTTGCATGGCACTGAGGGGGAAGCAAACCTGTCCCCAAAGGCTGGCACAGCGATGGGGCAGAAGGCACGTGAGGCTCTGTACTGGTTTAGACCCCTCCAGTGCAGAGGAAAGGGACCTGATGGCCCCCAGCTCCCCTGGTGACCCAGATGCTGCAGGAGCACCTCGTGGGTTGCAGTACAGGACAGGAGGAGGCAGTTGACTTCCATGTAGCTTTCCCCAAATAGCAGCCAAAGGTGGGATGTGGCAGCTGCTTTTGGGACTAAACCACAAAAGGGGCACGGCACAAATGCTTTTGCATGTATGTAATGACCAAAGCAGATGTGCAGGGTGGTGCACACTTCCCAGCACAGCCCCTCTGCTTGTGTTTGCCACCACAGGCTCCTCAGCTGCACCATGCAATGAGTTAAACCCCGCCTGGCCTGACTCACACAGGGCAGCTTTTCTTGGAAGCTGGCTCATGGTTTTACAGTTCTGCTTTATTAGAGACATGAAAGTGATTTTTGTTGTTGTTCCTGATTTATGAGCCAGCCTTCCAAGGACTCAGTTATGCAGATTGGGCAAAGACCTGCTGGTATCTCATGGAAAACCCCTTCCCTTTGGAGCCCATTCCACGGCTAGGCAGTACTTCTGTTACTTTGACTGAAATGTGACTGTGGAAGAGTACAATTAGACAAGGTCTTTGGGGCCTGTGGTCATTGTTGCTGTCCTTGTCTGGACATCCTCATCCCCCATGACATGGCAGGAGCAGGTGGGGAAGCCACTGTGATGTTGTCAGTGTTGGATGATGCCTTTAGGGTCAGAGAACACGAATTGAAGTGAGACAAAAGAGCTGTTGCTGGAGAATCATCTCAGGAAAGTGCAAAATGGGTGGAAAAGGGATGTTTTACCTATGAGAGCCAGACAGTGCTGCTGCTGTGGGCAGTGCTGGGCATAGCTGTGCCTTAGCTCTCCATCCTGCCCCATGTTCTCTCTCCAGTTGGGTTTTGGCTCTCCGATAAGGTCCCTGGGGTGTGGACATGCTGTTCCTTAGGGATATTGCACAGACACCCTGGTCCCAGCTTAGGGAAGGGGCGATGCAAGGCAGGAACCTCCTAACCAGGCATCCCAAGAGTGGTCAGGCACCTCCTCCAGCAGACATCCTTGCTGAACTGGTCCTCCCACATCTCAGGCTGTTTGGGAGTCATTGTTGTATCTGCATCCACCTCTGTACATGACTGTGACAAGGTGCCAGCTCCCCGTCCTGCCCTCTGCAGCTGAACACAGCAGGGGACCCTGCCTGAAACACAAGCGATGCTCTCGGTGCCATGGGGTTATTTCCCATCAGTAAGCGTGCAGGGTCAATGATGTTTTGGATTTCTTTTCTAATACCAAAGGGATTGTGTTGTCAAGATTCACTGCTTAAATGCCACCTTTCCCTGTGGCCCCTGGGCTTCCTAATACAGATACTCCCCTAAATTATTCCCTGCCAGCTTCCAGATTTCCAAAATCAAACCATGGGCATGGGGTGGCTTCCCGAGAGGCAGCAGGTCTCACCCCCAGCTTCATTTCTCTGCTGTTTCCCAGGCTGTAGGCATGGGGAGCGGAACCCTTTATCAGCTCCTGCACACCAGGAAATTTTGTAAGTGTCTGAGAAGACCCTGAGGCTATATAAAAGTTCAACTTGTGATTCATTTCCTTCCTATGCAGGGATAGGCTAATTTGAGAGTATGCGCTGAACATTAATTACCTTCCTTGCCACAGTTCCTATTCAGGCATCCTTTCCCAGATGACTTTCTGCTCACTCAGGTCCAAGGCCATAAAAGCTCCCCTATTAGGAAAGGAAATATTTTACATCAGGTTTATACTGTATGCCTGAGGTCATCACAAGTACAGATCGAGTGGCAGAAATACACACTGTGCTCTCTCCTCCCAGCATGAAAAATGAATCAATAACTCATCGATTTAAATTAAAATGTCTGCCTTGCAAAATGCCTCCCAGCACTAACATTTGCAGCCCCCGTGCTTGGTGATTGGAAATCCGCTGCCCCTGGAAAGCGTGCAGGGATCCATCTCTGCTAACGGCATACAACTGCTGACACCCAGGAAAAAAACCCGTTCTCCCTTCCCCTGGAAGGATCCAACAAGGTGAACTTCTGGAAATTGCCTCTCCTGGCACAGGGATTATGTATCTCGCAGGCAGTGGTCGATATATCTGACTTCTTCACGAGGTAATTAAGAATAAATGTGGGAATTCAGGCAGAACTGTTGCCCTGAGCAGGAGTGTAACCATATGGAGCTCGCCCTTTGTGATGGGGATGACGCAGGGGGATGTATGGCTCAGGGAAGCCCTGTTGGTCCCTTTGCCTCTCACTGTCTCCTGTTGGTGCCCGGTGCATTCCCACCTCCCTCCTGACAGAGGGAATATCCCTTGTTTTCCATAATTCATTGGGTTGTTTGCTGCTCTCATGTACCTGTGTGTGCAGGCAGCTTTGGAGGGTGAAATGAGCCCAGATCCAGGTAGCTGAGCCTGGACAGGTTTATTACCCCAAACTGCCAGGCTGGAGAGGGAAGGAGGCCACACGCTTTAAGTTGTGGTGTCTTGGGTATCCTGGGATAACATTGACTTCCATTAAAAACATCTGAGCATTCCTCTCCACTCAAACCTCTTCTTGTGAACTAATTAAAAAGTATCTGTATTAACGAATACATTTATAGTCATTAGCAAACAGTTAACTAATTTTAAAGATTTATGGTGTTGGCAGCAGGTAAATTATAGTCTTTGGAGAGTTTTTGTGCAAATGATCTGGAAGTCAGGTTTGTTCTAGCCTCGGGGAAACATAAAGGAAATGCATTTAATGACCACGAACTGCATGTGCTGATAGCCTCAATAAGATATTTAATGCCTACTTGCAATTTTAGTAGTTGGAAAAGCCCAATAGCCTTAATAGCAGTGTGTTGGTTGCATGTCCTCTCTACCCCTTGGCTGCTTTGCTGTGGGATCTGCCATCTCCAAGCAGCTCATGGGGCCCCAGGGGAAGGATTTCCTCCTCTTACCTGGTTAGGGCAAAGCTGTGATGTGTATGAGGCTCTTGTTTTCCACATTTGGTTATAAAACCCTGCTAGTCTCCAACCGTGACGTGTATTATGGTCTCGGTTTCACAGTTAGAATAATGTTTAGGTTGGCAATGAAAACCCTGAGTGTGCTTGCAGAGGAAAAGACACTTGCTGCACTTGCTAGGAATTGCTTTCAGCCACTCTGGTCTTTATTTCTCCTCTGGGCAACCCTCTCCACTCTCACGGATAGGTCACTGCAGTGTTTCCCCAGCATGGCTGGGGCTCGGGGCTGTGTTGAAGGCTTAGATGAGACATGTTAGACGGGCACGGCATCTCCTCCAGATGGGGGACGGCATCTCCTCCAGATCTACTCTCTCTGGGCATCCTGGCAGGGGATGCTGAGAGCTGCCTGGAGCTGTCAGGCTGGTTGCAAGCCACATATGGGCTATTAAATCCATACTTCTGATTTTTTCCCCCCAAAACCATGTGTGAGTAAGAGCACTGAGGCTAATAATGAACAGATCTGGGTCCAGAAAAGCCATAGATGGCCCTAAATGATTGAAGAAGACAATTTCCCTAACAGAGCTGTGGGCCCCTGGTAGTGATTAGTGCCTGAGCAGAAATGCATCACTTACCTCCCATTATTCAAACATAAGATACTTGAGCAAGTGCACAGAATTTTGTTTGCTGTATATATTCTCTCCCTCATTGGAAAGAGCCATTATTTACACATGCAAGTGCTTGTGGTGTGTGTGGGAGCTTCCTCGCCTGCTTCTGGACCCACACAGAATATAAATGACCACGTTTCTCCTTGGTAGCAATGACTCCATCCCAGGGCTCTCTTCTCTGCATGTGAACTCTTAATTATAGGATACATTTATATCATTAAGGTTGATCTGTTGTCCTTTCCTTCCCCCTGTTAAAACGCTAATGCCTCTGGCACAGATTAGTTCCCTTGTCTTCCTCTCCTTGTTCATGAAGGCAGCCGTGCAGGAGGGATGCCTGTCACTGGTGAGAGTGGGATTGTGCTGGACTGTGATCTTGGAGGATGACCCAGTGCAGCTGAGCAGCGGATGGGATGCACCAGTGATGCTCTTGGCTCATCACCTGCCAAAAACATAGCAAAAAAGGGAGATGCAGTGTTCCCCTGGGCGAGAAAATGTGCTGCATGTGGGCAATGGGCTTTGGTGTGAGCCCCAGCACTGCTCATGAAGTGGGAAAGCTGTTGCTTTCCCTTCCCTTAATCAAGAGGTGTTTCATGGGCCTGGGGATGTGCCTGACTCTGGCAGATTATTAAATACCCAGTGTGTTCACCAGGGAGGCTGCCTCCAGGGATGTGCAGTGGGAAGGGCTCCTCTCTCCCCCAAGTTGCAATTAAGCTCTTGTCAGCCTGAAGCTGCTGGGGTGTTGGGGAGATGGACGGCATTCCCAGCAGTCCCTAGATGTTCCTTAAGCAATTTGTATTTGAACTACCCATTAATTGGCATAAGCCCTGGCAGGGGCTGATTCCCCATCCTCCTTGGATGGGGCTGGCCCATGGGAGGCTGCTGTGGAGGCTTGTCCTCACTGCTGGAGGCTGAATCCTCCTTTTCTATGGCAATCAAAGGGCTTTTCATGCCTTCATTTTGGGGCGTCTGATTTCTGATGTGTCATGAGAGGGCTGTGTTTCTGCAGAGGTCTGAGGGCTAACGTGCTCCCCAACATCGGCATGGGTTTGGGATGTCTGTGTTCATATGGTGCCTGTTTATCTTGAATTGCAAACAAGGTTTTCCTGGGTTTGGAGAACTTGTCTGTGTGTCTCTGTCTCCTTCTCCCTTTTCTTTCCAAAACTGCTGACGGTGGATTTCTGCCATGCCTGAAAACCTGCTCACATAAAAACATTAAAGGGAGCAAATCATTTAAGAGCTGGGAGCATGGGTGGGAGAGGAGGCAGAAGGCCAGATCTGTGTTTTTTGTCCATTAAGCTGCAAATCATGCTTAATATAGCAGGCGATATCTTCAACCTCCCCACAAGTTCGGGGCAAGAGCCAAGAAACAGAAAAGCTGGTTCTTGTCAAGACTAACTTACTAGATACTGCCTTTAAATGTGTGCCTTTAAATATGTGGCTTGAGCTCTGTGGGCATTTGCTGGGTGAATTTCTGCTGTTGCAGGAGATGTATCCATGGGAGGTGGCAGTCACTAGGCAGTCACCATCCCTTTCTGTGCCATGGGAAGGCAAGGTGAGAAGAGCTCCAGGGAACCCTGGATGTTCTTCCATGGTCCCTCCATGGGCTGTGAGCGCCATCTGAGTCTTGGAAACACCCAGTCTGTGTGTTTCCCCATCCCCAGGGTCTGTGTCACAGGGCCAGCTTTTGGAAGAGGCCTTTTGATCACTGGAGGTTTAAAACCAAAACAAACTAAAAGCCCCTCAAGCCCTGATTCCTTAGGTATCCCCTTCACTCCCCTGGGCTTTGGCTGTGGGCTGAGCTAGAGACACCCAACAGGTCAGTGCCTCAGACCAGCCACCTCCCAGGAAGCCAAATGCAAAAGACTTTGGATATTAGCAGGTTTCTCAGCAGGTTTCAGGTGTGGTGCCCTTGCTGGAAGGGAATTGTGCCAGCCCTCAATGGTCCTTGGTGTGGGTACGGGTGGCACAAAGCAATGGTGTCCAGCATCAGCCAGACGTCGCGAGGCAGACGATTAAACCCTGTGTATCTTCAGGCCCCGGCTGCATTTTTGCTACCAAAGTGATCATAAAACCTTCAGCACAAAAATGCTTATATTTTAAGTGTTAATAAATAGAGATGGATTTGTTACGTTCCAAACAGCCCAGGGAACAGGCTGACTGGGGAGCACTGCCTGGCTCTCCTTGAGTGCTGCTCTGTCAGATCCTTGCATGTCCTTACACTTACACTACAGAAAGCCTCTTCCTACAGCCAGCTTATAGCTCCTTTAAATGTTTTGGCACTGGGGTCTGCCGAGCTCCGTGTATCATCATTTCTACACATTTCCTCCATCCGTAATTCCATGTACTATTGCACCTGGGTGCCAAGGTTGCTTAAAAT
The DNA here is from genome assembly GCF_000696875.1 of Nestor notabilis. Taxonomy (NCBI): domain Eukaryota; kingdom Metazoa; phylum Chordata; class Aves; order Psittaciformes; family Psittacidae; genus Nestor; species Nestor notabilis. Next base: position 46,541 of record NW_009916207.1, on the reverse strand, counting down.
ATTCCTGCTTGGCACATGTGCAGCTTACAGCTTGAAAGATGGGAATGTTCCAGAGATGATGGTGATACGGCAGAAGGCACATGGAGCAGCGGGAGGAAGCCCAGCGTGTCAACCTCCAGACTTTCCATCCGGAGCTGTGCTTGGGGCTTTTCCAGGCCTTGCTAATTGGAGGGAAGGGATGTTTCCTTACCATCCCCAAGGCCTGAATTCAGCCCCTGCCTTCCTCCCTCATCCTCAGCTGATGGGGAAGCGTGAGGTCAGAGTTATCCTCTTAAATCCTGTGTGCTGGCTCTTCTCACTGCCTTTTTCCCACCATTTTCATCCTGGAGGCTGTACTTGGTGGTCCATGGGTGCTCCGGCGTCAGTCCTGGGCTATTTACACCCCTGGGGGATGCCAAGGCACTTGTTTTTCTTTGGAATTCAGAGCGAAAACTCCCCTCAAGAGCTGATTATCCCCTATTTAAACCACAGTGCTAAAAGCCAGGCTGGGACCACTTAAACCAGAGCCAATCATTTTAGCATTCTCTGTGGGCTCTGCTTTGGCATTGCTGCAGGCTCCATCCCGGAGCAGCACTGACCAGGGATGTAGAAAGCTGATGCACATGTCTCTGACATGTTATCCCTGTCCCTGTAGCTCCAGCATGGAATACCCGGCACTTACTGAAGTACCATGGTTCCAATTCTTAGCCAGGGTACGCAAGGACTCAGAGGGCTTTCCCTGGGGTGAGAGCTCTGCTCGCTGTTCCTCTGCTGCTCCACATCACTCAGCCCCATATTTGCAGTTTAAATAGGTTTATTTTTAGCACCAATAGATTAATTTTTCTTGTTGCTCTCAGGGATTCATGGAATTTGGCGATTGGAGCAGCTGAGCGAGGAGCTGGGGGAAGTGAGAGTTAAAGATGATTAAAAGGTGGTGGTGGAAGCAGCTCCAGCGCCAATGCATGGATGAGGCAAAGCCCTCGAGGGAGGGACAGGAATTTCCTCTGTGCAGCCGAGAGACGGAGCTGGCCCCTCTGCTTTTTAAATCAATTTATTGTGGAAATGACCTAAAAAACTCACAATCCCACAAGGTGCAGCATGGGGAGAGGAAGAGAAGGGAGGCTGCTCGTGCCAAGAGGCCATGGTGAGGGGCAGCCCTCCCTTGGGAGGACACAAGCCGGGATGAAGAGGGGTGAGGAGCAGCACAGGCTCACAGCTGGGTGACCCCATGTAGGGCAGGATCTGACCCTGTGCTACTCTGCACAGCAGTTCCGAGTGAGCATCTCCCATTTCCAGACATTTCCAGGTTGCTTTTTTCCCTTTCCCTAGAACCTGTGCTTTCCCTTGCTGTCATCAATCGTTCTGGCTGGGGATGGGAACTTCATCTTCACTTTTGTCCTTGAAGGAGATGTCATTGCTCCGGCTTTAATGCAGGAACATTGCCTTCTGCTTGCCAGCACTTGCTGTTCCTGCAGAGCCTCCTTCGTGACAGTCACTGCTGCAATAGGCTTTTTTCTCTTCTTAATTTCCTGAGCCTGAGCTAGGAATACAGGAGCTGCTCTGGGGCACGGGCAATCTCATTCACCAAACAAAGCCTGTCCTTGGGGTACTTCATTTGGCAGCGTTGAGGTCTGGTCATCTCCGCTTGTGATGATACCCAAAACACCATGTGGGTGTGTTTTGAGGGTGTTGAGTGGTGGTGATTGTTTCATGCCCCAGGTTACTGCTTAACCTCCATCTAAGAGAAGTAACCCTCTTCTCCCCAAAATGATGATCCTAAATTTAGCTTTATGTCTCATCCATATCTTGTTCTACAGGCACTTTGGGACTTACTGCCTGGGCTCGGGGCTGGATGAACCCATAGGCAGATATTGAGCATCTCTGTGAGCCATCCCACTACCCTAGTGTCTCAATCACTGTAATTCTTTAGCAACGACATTCCCCTGTATTAGCTTAACACATCACTAGTGTAATATCCATGTTGCTGATTGAATTAAAGAAAGGTTTCCACTAAAACTGGGATTCAATTATGTGTGTTAATCCCCTTTTCCTCCCCAGAGGGCATGTTACAGGGAGTACGGTAGGTGCTCTCCTGCTGCAAGAGGCTTTACCCAATGTGTGGCATAAGTGACTGGGGAGTTAAGGTGATGAGAGAAGATGCTGCACAGGTTGGTTAGTCAAGAAAAAGGAACGTTTCCTTCCCAGACAGGAAAATCCCACTTTATACTTGTCTCTAGTCTTTGACTTAACAAGATTTTGCTCACTTATCTCTTTAAAAGCAATGATCCTGTTGGAAATATTTGTTGTCTCCCCTGTGGTACTGAGAGCACAGACGGAGCAAAATAGTAGTGGGTTCTGTTAGTCTCTATCTATCTGTCTATCTATCTATCTATCTATGTATCTATCAGTTCCCAGGATAACTTGTGGATGTCTCCATCCATGTCTGGGAAACGCTAGTCCAGGATGCTGACTTTAGGGTATGGCATGAGCTCCTGTCCTGCACCAGTGAGGCTTTTATGGCATCAGTCTGGGATTGGGCTGAATTGAGCAGAGGGAAATCAGAAGCAGAACTCTTGCCTCGGTCCTCTCCCTGGAGGCGAATTCCCTCCCTGCCCCGCGCCCGGGAAGCAGCACTGAAGGGTTTTCAAGCACTTTGAGAGCTCCTGTTAAAAGGTGCTATCAAAATGAAAAATGTGATTTTCTGTGAGTGGCCCCACCTGTGACTCATCCATCTCTATTAGGGCAGAGAGTCAGAGTGAGTTATGGCAAGTCCTTGCTAACCTCAGGAGAATTCTTTTTCCTAATTTTGGGGGTGGTTTTGCTCACTGGAGAGCTCTGGCAGAGGATTCTCACGGAAAAAATTAGTTTAGTGCTAATGTAGCACAGCTTTTATTAAGAGGAAATATTCTGCACTTCAAAGACTCTAACAAATGCATGAATTTAGAGACAAAAAAATGACTATATCTGACCATAAAATCATGTCAGTGCATTATGTGTTTGTGGTGGGTAGCCAGAACTGAAACTGGGTTCACACTAGGTTGGTTGTTTCCATCCCAGATCAGGGAATGAGATAACTGGCTTTATAAAAAAATAAACCCAGACTAATAAAAGTCAACATTTAGTTTGGCTTAAAAAATGGAAACCTCTCTCTTCTTCTGCTCCCTAGGATGCTGCTGACCTCAGGGAGATTGTTTTCAGACAATCTCACTTTTAGGCTTCTACCCAGCAGGATGGGATGGGGCCAGAAAGGAGGATCTGTCCCCAGAGCATCACCAGGCTCCTTGAGGAGCTTGTTGCTGTTGCTCTAACACATCCTGACCCATCTTCAGAGTGGCAGGAGGAGAAGCAGATGCTGTGATGGTCACATTGGTGAGTTGAGATGGATGGTGCATGGGGCAGCATCTCTTTGTGACTTGCTGCTGGCCTTTAAGTTATTTAGTTGACGGTTTGGGAGTGTTTTTCTTTGATTTATGAAGTTTGGGTGAAAGGGTGTTGAATTAAAAAGCAGGATTTTGCCAAATTGGAGCTGAAAGCTTGAAAAGTGTTCTTGCTTTTTTCTGCCTATTGGAAAGAAATATTATTTTCTTCAGAGGAAGGGGAAAAAAGACACAAATTCTTGGTTATAATCTGAAACTAGGAAATAGAATGTATCTCCTTGCTGTTGGTTGTTGTGAGAAGTCTCATTTGGGGATGAGGAAGCATCACTGCCCTTTGCTGCTGGCATGGGTTACCCTGGGATGAAGTTCATGCCATTTTCCACATCAAAACGATGGAAATCCTGGCTGAGAAACTCTCCCCTTGTGCCCCCGAGACCCTGGCATGCCATAATATCCTGTATTTAACTTCAGCGCCCGCTTAGGCTAAATAAGTGCCCTTTTATAGGGAATGGGAAAAGTTAAACATATTGCTTCGGTTTACAAGTAGTCATTAAATATTTGTTGCTGGGCTGTGATGGGTTCCCATTCTATCTCTAGCTCGCTGTCAGGTCTGTTTAAAGGGATATAAATAAGCCTTGGAGGGGCTCTGTGGCTGCAGTGGCCCAGCCTTGCTGGGGACGAACCCCAGTTTCTGGAGGGATTTTGGCTCCCCAGCTTTTTGCTTCCCTGCCCCCACCCCCTGCCATACAGAACTGCCTGATAAAGCAATAACTCAGCTTTATTGATTATGTCAAAGGCAGTAATTCAAGAAAGCTATTTAAATTCACAAGAGGAAGCTATCGCAATTATAAGTGTCTGCAGCAGATTATTAATCATTTTTGTTATGGCTATCAAGCCACGAGACAGACATTTTCTGCAAGGCTTATGTGTGCGCCTGCTTTTCAGTAATGACTTGGGTTTCGCTCGCTTATTGGTTCATAATGCAGAATAGAAAATAAGCAAACTGTTCTTTATCTAAATCAATATGCATAAAGCTTTACAGCATATTGCTATAGGAGCATTTACACTGCCAGTTGTTTAAATTCATATTCTGTTTAATCCAGCCAAACCCCAGCACTAGCTCTGTGCTCCCCTTCCCTTTATTTCTCCAGTATTTTCCCCGCAATAACACTGTGATTTGGGGCAGAGCAAGTTGATCTCTTACAGTATTTGCCTGGATGTAAGCACTAGTTAAAGGCTAAATCCTGACCCCTTGCAGCAAGTGTTCTAGGAGAAGGCTTGTTGGATTGCAGCACAGGGTGAGCTCCTCATGGTCTCACCAGCATGTTGCATGTGTCTGTAGCCATATCATGCACCTTGGTGGGGTTGGTTGTGGGTCTGAGCCTGCATGTCTGGCTCTTCACATCACCTGCTGCCACCCAAATCCCTGTGCCATCATCTTCTCCATCTGCTTTACTGATGCCTCACCCCCTGCCCAGACTCCCACAATGTTCCACTGCTCACGATGCTGGGGCAACTACCTGAGAGTTATTCCTTCATACCAGGAATATCCAACAAATTAGAGGAAATTTAGGCCAGGGGAATAAAATGCAGTGAAGTGAGAGAGAGTGACTGATGGGAATGATTAACAAGTGACCAAGAACCCCTGTGGGAAGGGGGACATCGTGTCGCTGGAGAACTGTGTTGGTTTGCTGGGTGGGGCTGGGGCACCAGGGAAGGGAAAGGGCAGAGCTGGGTCTCATGTCTTCATGGTGCATTGGGTGCAGAGGATCCCGGTCCAGGTGATGCCCTGCTCCCTCCAGCTGGACCTGACCTGGGGTCTTTCCCTCTCTCCTTGCTCAGGTTCTCTGCAGTTGGATGCTTTTGAGGCTGGTTATTGCTATTCAGCTCCCCTGTGAATATCTGGCTCTTCCAGCCAGGGAAAATGGGCTTTTACACCACTCCTTTAAATTGCTACTTACCTTTGGTTAGCAGTGAGACCCCAGAGCTGAGAACACCGGCAGGTTAAAGCCTTGGCTGATGGCCAGTCCCCATTTATACCATGGACAGTTTTGGGTTTTTTCAGGAAGGCAGTTAAGCAGAACATTTCTCTATAAAAAGCTGCAAAAGAGATCAGAGCAGCTCTCCCTCTCCTCTTCCATCTCCTCTGCTCAGTGACCTAGAACTAAATGTTTTATTATTAGAAGGAAAAAAAAAAGAAAGAAGTGTTTTATATATATATTCAAGGCAGGTCTTTGATACAGGGTTTTGGGAGGGCTATTCTCTACAGCAAGATGAGGTGATGCTTGCACAGGTTACTTGCTGAAGAGGATAAGAGGCCTGAAGTGTCCTCTCCAGTGGACAAAGAGGTGTGGGGTCCCTGTAAGCACAGAGTCAGGTCTCCACTTTCATCTGTTGAATGGAGGCTTTGCAGCAGCAGCTTTGGTTTGGAAAGACCAGGGGCTGGTGGGGCTCAACTCAGTCCTGGTCCCCTGTGGGCTTCTGAGGAGAGCCCAGGGTTTGGTCACTTCTCTCTTGTAGAATCAGAACCATGGGGTGCAAGGCACAGACAGCCAGAGAGATGTTGTCCTGATGGACCAGTGAGCCTTGTCCTGGGTGCCTGAGCTGTGGGACTGCATGTCCTCCAAAATCACCACACCATCTTGGCACAATCCCATTCCTTCCCCCCCAAAGTTGTGCTGGTTTTGATTAAATTCCTCATCAAACATTTATTTTGCCTGAAAGGAAGCTTTTGTTCTGGTTGTGGGGCCTTTCAGTTATAAAAACTTCAGCTGAAAACACTTAATCACAAATGTGTTTTCCTGCTCTGTCCATCAGGAGGTTATTTGAAGGCGCATCAGTACCATGGTGTGTAATAAGGTGTCTGTGGGGGTACCAAAGCCTGAATGTGCATCTGGGAGGGAGGCAGGGCTTTGGGCAGCAATGGCTCCTCTAGACCCCAAAAATGGCTCCAGCAGCATCGACTGTCATAGAAACATAGAATGTCTCCAGTTGGAAGGGACCATAAGGATCCCTGAGTCCAACTCAGTGGCGAGTGAGAATGGGTTAGGTGACAGCAGCCTTCCAGGGAGGAATGGCACTCTTTTCCTTCTGGGTCTAATTTACACTCAGAGGAAAGAAGTGATTCATCAAGTGGTCATGTCGGCTCAGGTTGACAATAGATGCGTGACCATGAGCGAGCAGAGAACAGGGTTTAATTTAAGTGAAAGGTCTCTTCCTAGAAGATGCTCTCTGCTGTTAATCACACCCAGGCACAGCACCCCCGCAGCCAGGTATGGCTTTGGCTTTCTCTCCTCCATCAAGGCTGACAAGTGAGTTCTTCCCCGGGCTCTGCCTCTGAGTACTCGTGTACGTTCGAATGGCTAAAAACAGCAACGTAGAGGCGAGGTGTTCCTCGCCTTGCTCAGCGCGGGTTTTCATTTTCTCTCTATCACATCAGCAATAAAGGACTATTAGAGATTCTCCTGCAAGAGTCAGTGTACAAAATGCTTTGGTTTCTGTCCCAGCCATAGAGTGGCAGAATAGACAGAATTAATGCTGCAGCAGCAAATGTCAGGCAAAGAGATTTTTCTAAGGGAATTGCCCTGAGAAGGTATTTGGTGGTTGCCTTGTATTTCCGGGTGCAGAGCCCACAGCCCCTGATGTTTCTCCTAATAAAGACAGCTATGTCCATGTGATGTACACCATAGGGCAGGCGTGACTGCACTGCTGGGTAATCTGTTAGCTGGGCTTTTAATTGAAGCACAATATGCAAAACCTTGTCTCTCCGGGCAGCTCTTGGATGTTGAATGCAGCCCTGGCCAAGAGCAAATGCATCCAGGATGGTCAATAGTGAGGTTTTCTCAGGCCAGGGCACAGGGAGAGGTGTTCCAAGTCTACGCTTTGGCCCACCCCCTTTAACTCCCCAGTATGATGCCCTTTTAATACAGCATCTCCATGGAGGAGCATCCCAGCAGGTTTTGCCATGGTGAATTGGGAGCTGCGCTCCCCAGCGCTACCGCTCCTGTGTGGGCAAGGGTGTGAGACGCTGCCTTGTGGCTTATTCCATCTTTTCTAGGTCGATTTTCCAAGAAAACCTATTTTTATGGCAAGCACTGTGCTGTGGACCAACAGAGCTTAGTTGGCGGTTTCCAAGAAGTGTTACCTAACTTATACTGAGGTTTCCAGACAGGTGAAAAAGGGATTATTTACTGAGCTGTTGGTGCTGGGGATGGAGAGAGGAGAAAATGCAGTTCATTTGGGATGGATTTTGTTTTCTTTCCTAAAATAGAAATGTCTCTTAAACAAATGAACTTGCTTTATTGTGGCCTATGTTTTGGTTGCTTGATTCATCTTTCTGTGTCCTGTTAAACCTTTCAGAACAGAGAGGGGCAGGTTGCACAGCACAGACAGGAGGAAAACCAGGCTGAAAAAGTACCATGATTTCCCCTTTCCTTTTTGTAATGGTGGAGAAACTAATAGCCAGAGCCTCCACTTTGCAAACAAACATCTCCGAGCTGATGGATGTTGCCATTTTTACTGTGCATCACTTAGACTGTATTTTTATTTGTGCTATACAACCTCTCCCTTCCATTAGCACCAATGTTTTTAGGTCTCGTTTTCACATAAATTGTGCTGCGCCGGCTCCTGAAGGCAGCGATGCTTCAGCTTCTCGTCGCAGCTGCTGTCAGTGTGTCTCGAGAAGCAGTTATCCTGCTGGGATGTGCAGACGGATGGATAGTACTGCCAGCCCCGGCACTGAGGGTGAGACGGGAAGAGCCAAGGTGAGAGTCTGCAGTGGGGAGGAGGAGGATCTGGATGTCAGGCAGGAGGTGCTCTGAATGGACTGGGCACCAACTTCACTTGTCTTTCATGGTCATGAGGACTAAGCATCGCATTCGGTCTCTGCTGCACCAGTCCTCGAGATGTAAAAAAATACACACAAAAATCCCTGCAAACAACCCCCAAACAGTCTGTTCGAGCTGGGAATCTCATCACTTACTTGCTATGACCTTTCTGGCTGCGGGGAAGGGAAAGCGGGTTTGTGTTTCTCATAAATAGCACTCTCGTAGACAGCAGGAGGTGCAGAGGGAAGGCAGCTCCCAGAGCAGCCTGAGAGTAACCCCGTTTCACAGCGAGCCCTGGCGCTGATTTCTGCCAGGTGATGCTCCCGCCTGGCGATGCTGGCACATGTGCTGCAGCACCTTGGCTTCCTGGTGTGAAATGTGGAAAATGATGGCTTCTCAGGGGGTTGATGTGACCCTTGAGGGGTGTTTGCTGGCAGAGAGCTTCAGCCGGAAGAGCTAGAGGGAAAAGTATGTGTTTGTGGTGGCATCCTTTGGTGGTGGAGACTGTCAGGTGGATGTGTGATGGGCAAACTGGGGCAACAAACCCAGCACACCCAAAGCAATCAGCTTGCTCTTTAAGTCTGCCTTCCCTGTAAGCCTGGGGGGTTTGTTCTGCAGCCTATCTTCAAGCCTGTGGGAAGCAGATTTCTCTGGTCTATGCATGAGATAATGGCATCAGCACAAGGACCAAACCCACAGGGATTTACCCCAAGATGAATGACTGGGCTCCATGGCCCAACTTGGTGCTATTATTGCTCTTCTGGAGCTCCAGCAGCATTGTGGGGATGCAAAGGGACCAGGACAGACCTTCCCAGGCCCAGCCACACGGCCAAAGAGGTTTGAAAGGAGATGTGTTCAAAATATCATGGGCTTGCATGAGGGTTTGCCCTCATTGACAGCTTTAGAGGCTCTGGGTACCCCATGGCCCATCCCGGGGCTGTCCTGCAGGTCTGTGTGTCTGCCGGTGCGTGCATCAGCAGCAGCACAAGGCTCTGTCTCTTTGGCAAAGCAATGGGGTAATTAATTTCAGGGCCATTGTGCTGCGGTGGCAGGCTCTGATTTATAGCCCAGGGAACAGCTTCTGGTTCAAAGTGCACATCCGTTGTGTTAATGCTCCATGATCTTTACCCCCTTGAGGAAATGGCAGAGAATGAGGAGATTATTGCCACCAGACTGGGCTCCCGGTATTACCATGATAAAGCCGGCACAGAGGAGGGGTGGGCTGTGCATACAGAGCAGCTTCCCCTCCCGCAGTAAAGAGCCAAGTGTTCCCCAAGGATAGGGCTGGTGACAGAGTGTCGGTCACACAGTTCCTGTACCCAGCTGCTGCTTGGGGCCCTTTTTCTTCTGTTTCATTTTTCCCCATCTCTTTTTGTCTATTAATTGTGCTGCTAAAAAGCACTTTAGGAAGGGAGTGTGATGGAACAGGACAGGGAGGGGAAAGCCTGGTGGTTGACTGGCTCCTCTGGGCTCCAAATTCCTCCTTATCCCAAAGGAAAAGGCTCAGAGTGGGAGGTGGATGGCGAGTTGGTGTGCAGGGTGTTGCCCATCCCCAAATGCCTCCAATGGTTTGGGTTGAAGGGAGCTTAAAGCTCATCCAGTTCCAATCCCCTGCCATGGGCAGGGACACCTTCCACTAGAGTAGGTTGCTCCAAGCCCCATCCAACCTGGCCTTGAACACTGCCAGGGATGGGGCATTTTGGAAGCTGCTTTTTGATGTGCGGAGTCTGTGAGCCTGTGTAAGTCATTCACCTGGCACAAAACCATCTCTTTTTACTGGATCTTTTTACTGGGTTGTTTTTCTGCTGGTTTCTGTGCGTGGTTCCAGCCCCGAGGTCCTGAGACCTGATGAGGCAGGTAGGCAGTTCCCTGCGGGTGGCTGTCAGCCTGCAGTGAGTCTGACTCGCCTTTCCTGACACCAAGTGCTGACTGATCTCAGGCCCACTGAAGCTTTTGAGGATTTGGCTTTTCATGCCTGCTGAGGATGCTTTTTGAAAAGAAAGGGCTACATTGCTGCTCTGCATCACGCTCGAAGGAAGCGCGGCTGTGACCAAGGCTTGCCAAAAGGACGTGGGGCAGGTCACGAGATTGCTGCAAGGAGCCAAGTGTTGCCATTTTGGCTGAGCTGGGTACCCGAGATAAAGCAAACTCAGTGTGGGATACATGCTTTGGGCACCCCAACCTGCCTGGGCTCAGCACCACTCCCCATGGTCACAAGGGTCCCTTGCAAAATGGTACGTTGGTGGGGAGAGATGCTGCATCTGGGGTATGAGGACACAGGCCTGTTGCAGGGATGTGTATTGGGCAAAGGATGATGTTGGGTTTGTTGCTTGCAGGGTTAATGCTAAGAGGCAAGATCTTTTTTGGAAACACTCATCAACACCCACCTGAGATTTCATTTGAGAAGGATTTGTAGCTATGATTTGGAGTAATTTCATCATTATCTGACTGTTCCTCAGAGAGCAGCTTCTTGTTGTTTGTGGTTTGGGGTCACTCTGATGTGCAGCAGCAGCAGCGAGGGGTCCCTGGGAAGCTCCTGAACACCTTTACCAGGTCCAGCCATCCCTTCCAGGGGCCTTATCCAGACCCCAGCGACATCAGTGGGCTTAGATCCTGGGTGGCTTCAGCAGGGTTTGGATCAAACCCAAACTATTCAGTGCCTTGAACAGGAGGGCTCTGCGCACTGCTGGAGCTTCTAGGTGTTATTCTAATGCTAATAATTAATAGTGATGTGTATAATCCTGTGCACAGAGGCCTGAAACGTTCCCCAAAGCTTCTTTGCATCATAAAACTCCTGATCAAATACAGAATAGATCCCTGCCCTCTCTATAGCTTTAATCCTACTTCTCTTCCAGAACTAAACAGCTTTAAACTCCTCAGCCCCTGGTGTATTCAGCTGCAGAGGTAAAAACTTTGCCATTTCTAAACCCTCCCCTAATGCCAGACCAAAATCTCTGCAAACACGGGCTCCATAATCCTCACTCATTTATCAAAGGTGCTCCTGAATGCTAATGTTCCTGCGCTGCGCTCCCAGATCAGAATTACAATTGATTGACTATAAAATGATAATTATACACTGGGAGCCTGCATTGTGTAAACACCTTAAATTGATTCTCCTGCCCTGCCAATTGTGAAATTCTTTCCATCACGTGCTGGCTCTATCTGAGATTGAAATGATTGTGCCTTTTGGAAACTTCTCTACCATGTATGGGTTTTCTTGCTGGAAGCAGGCGGTGAGTGTGCCTTCTCCTCTGTATGGGGCTGCTGCTGGAGCTGCAGAAACTCGCCCTGAAAGCCAGCAGGTGGAAACGGAGGTTTTCCAAGGCCTGTGGGTGCAAAATAAGGTCCCTGTGAGGGCTGCAGGGGTGACAGATGAAATGGGGCTTGGTGGGGGCTGCTGGAGATGTTGTGGCTAGACTGAGCCCGTCCCATGCTTGCCCCTGCACAGCACAGGCATCTCGAGATGTTCCTGCTACTTCAGAGATGGTCACCAGCACAAACAGGATAGGATAGTTCAGTATGAAGAGACCTGTGGTGACCATCTAGTCCATCTGTGTATTGCACATCCCTTTAGAGATGGGAAGGGATGCCCTTCCCAGGAATCCCCTCCCGTTTCCCATGCACACGGGCCTATCCCACATTGAAATAACCATTTCCTCTGCAGAAACATTAGACATTTTAGGAAAGGCCCATTTAACATCAGTATTCTGGCTATAAAAAGAATCCCACAGCCATAGCAGTGAAGGGGGAAAAGCCGCCCTTCGATGTCTTGACACATCTGTATTTTTAGTCTCCTGCTTTGAATAGGAGAAAATATTCCTGCAATCTGTCGTTGGACTTTAATGTGAGTTCACATTTCCCGTACTCCAGGGAGGGCTCGTTCTGTGAAAGGCATCAAGAGACATCCCCAGACAGCCAAACCATCTGGAAAACCCAGAAACCTGGACTGAGAGGACTTGAAACCAAACTTCCCTTTCAATCCTCCCGAGTGCTGTCATTCGCCCTGCCAAAGGGAGCAGCCACGACGGCTGTTGGGCTGCATCCCAGCCAGGAGGAAGGAAAGAGGTGTCTTCTAATAGGACACTAATGTAGCATTCAAGGACTGTGCAGCTTAATCATAGAACCATAGAACTGTTAGGATCAGAAGGGACCTTAAAGCTCCTCCAGTCCCAATCCCCTGCCATGGGCAGGGACACCTTCCACTAGAGCAGGTTGCTCCAAGCCCCTGTGTCCAACCTGGCCTTGAACACTGCCAGGGATGGGGCAGCCACAGCTTCTCTGGGCACCCTGTGCCAGCGCCTCAGCACCCTCACAGGGAAGAACTTTCTTCTCTAATATCTAAATCAATCTTGCAACAGCATCGTTTATTTCAATGCACGTGAACGATGGTCTTTAATGGTCTGTTTGGTGGGTGCATGTGTGGCAGGAGGATGCTGAAGTGCAGTAGGACTGAGGATGGCACTGGGGCAGCAGAGCTGGGACGATGCAGAGTTAATGCACCAAATCCCTGGTGTGACCCTGCTCCTGGGTGAATAAAAAGCAAGGGCAGGCTCCCTTCTCCTGACCCCTTGCTCAGACCTTGCCTGATGCTCAGACCTGATGGCCATCCATCTCTGTCAGCCAGTGCGGAGCTGGGCGGATGGAGGATGAGCTTTGGGAGCTGCTGTTGATGTTTCAGTCTCCCCCTTCCTTGTGCTCAATGGACAGAGAATCCTATACATGGGGCCACAGAGGAGGACACTGCAGTGGCTGTGGTCTAGAAACAGAGGACCAGAGGGAGAGCAAATTGAACAAGGAAGATAGGGAGGTAATTAAGTCTGGCTTATCCACAGTCCCAGGGGCTTGTGCTCACTGGGAGGCTGCGCTGCGGTCTCCACGCAGAAAGCATCCAGGGCTTCATGGTGGTTTGCTTGGCCTGGAGGGCCTGAAGGACCTCGGGCTTTCACTGAGATGCAGAGTGAAGGAATTGTATTTACTATTTTTATTTGTTTTTAAAGCTGCTGTGGATGTCCTGAGGCTGTTTCTCTGGTTTCTGTCGGTGGGTAACCACTGAGCCAAGCTTACCAGACACTGGAGGTTGTTGGACAGGCAGGGGTATCCCAGGGAGGGCTGAAACACCGGCTCCTGGGAACACTCAGACTGGTTTTCCCCTAAGAGCAATCCCTTATGCTTTGGAATTTCTGGAAATATCTTCTTCAGTTGTTCCCTTAAGTATTTGTTGGATGTCTTCCTTTTTTTTTTTTTTTTTTTTAAGCTTCTTTATCCAGATTCTTTGCTCTGTTATTCCCCTAAGGATCATGTTAGCATTTGGCAGGGAGAGAGCTGGCTTGGTAAACATAGACCTTAGTGAAGTGAAGCCAGAGGGATTGCAGAGAGCGCTCTGTACCTCTGTCTGCAGCTCGAAATCATCTTCCTTTCTCTCTTACCCACGCAAGAGACTCATTACACACAAACCCTGGCATCCTGCTGGCTGGCAATGGCTCTGCTCCCTCCTTGCAGGAGGTGGGTGAGAGCTGGAGGACCACGCTTCACTATTTACTGTGTGCAAACCCATCGCACGCTGCCTCAGCTATGTGGCCTGGGAGGAGCAGATTGCTCTGATTTAGCAATTCTGTTAGCTGGAGGAAGGGTGTCATTTTTTAGCCAGGGCGTGTTTGTCTATGTTGCTTTGGAGCCCTGAATTTGGGCTCCATCCCATCCTCTGCTTTCTTTGGGACTGGTGCAAAAGCTGCTTCAGCAGCGCTGGGGAGAAACTGGCCCCTGGTTCCTCTGAGGTGCCGAGTGGCAAACCTGGAGATTAGGGGAGGAATGTGAGCAATCTGGGATGAGATGGCAGTGCATGGTGCTGGCTGGCACAGGGAGGGCTCCCTTCCACCAGCTGTGATCCCCAGGGCCCAGAATGGAGCAGGGCAGGGTGCAGTGAGGGGCTCATCCCCTCTGCCCTTATCTCCCTGGCTGAGAAGTGTGCGGTATTCCAAAGCATCCCAAAGAATCCCTCGGCCCTGTCATGGAGCTATGGTGCTTTTTCTCAGTTAAATGCATGGCCAGGCTCTTTTGCAGCATCTCCCATCCTTTTCCCTCCCTCCCCTCTGGGGTGACGTTGAGCTCATCTAATCACGCCACAACTTGGCGCTAATCTAAATCCATGTCACCAAGTAAATTGACTTTAATCCCATAATCGCAGCTCCCGCCTTCCTTTTGGAGGACAGATCTGGCTTGAGCAGCAGCTGCCTGTGAGCTGATGGGCTGGTTCTCTTTGGTTGGGTTTTTAGAGGATGTCCCCAAGGCCAGGGACCTGGTTCTGCAGCAGCACCCATCTCCTGTGCACAGCGTGGATGGGACCTGGGTGTCCCAGCGCTGCACTGAGGGACCTGTTCCATCCCCAGGCAATGTTTAAACTCAACTTCACTCAGGCAAAGGCATTGCCTGAGTGTCTGGGTTACCTTAACGGGTACATTAGGCACATGGAGCTGCTCCGTATCTGTGTTAAAGCAGCAGAGCCCATTCCAGCAGCATCACGGTGTGCCAGGGTGCCTGCTCTGAGGCCATGTGTGGTCTGTGTCCTCAGCATCTCCTATCAGCAAAGCCACTGGGTTTGGTGGCCTTTGGGGCCCTTGGCTGGGGAGCAGCATCATGTCTGGGCTCAGGGTTTTCTCCACGAGTCGGCGTGTTCTCGGCAAAGTGTTATTGCCGTGATCAAAATAAACCGATTGTATGTACACGGCCCTTTTATTGTTACAGGGAGTTTTAATACGTGGCTGGTCTGGTTTTCCTTTCACCTCCTTCAAATGACTCATCTTTGCAAGCATCTGGTGTCCTTATTCAGACTAATGATTCATAACGATGGTAACACACAGTGAGCGGAGGGAGAGGTGCAGGATTGGTGCCTCCATGGGGAGGCTCTCTGGGTGAGTCACGGCAAGCGCTGGGCAGGACGCGGCATGCCGGGTGCTCCGGCTTCCCAGGGGAAAACCAGTGGCTCCAAGACAGGAGGTGTTGGCATCATCCAGGGCTCGGGAGCTCCTGCCTTTGCTGGAGCCAGTTACATGAGGGTGCTGAGGCGCTGGCACAGGGTGCCCAGAGAAGCTGTGGTTACCCCATCCCTGGCAGTGTTCAAGGCCAGGTTGGAGCAACCTGGTCTAGTGAACGGGGTCCCTGCCCATGGCAGGGGGTTGGAGCTGGATGAGCTTTAAGGTCTGCTCCAACACAAACCAGCCTGTGATTCTATGATTCATCAGTGTAACAGCTGAAAACAAATCTGGTGTGGTATCGTTGTACTCACCTTTTATGAAGTATCTTGGATTTCAATCTCTACTTGCAATCAGTTGCTTAATCCCATGATGGGTGCAGTCAGCATGAAGATGCCCATTGCCCCCAGAGCTGCAGAAGCCCCTCTGCCCCTTGTGGGTTTGGGTACCCCTGGTGCTTTTGGGGCAGCAGTTTTGGTGACCTGGCCATGCTGGTGCTGCCTGAGTCCCACCGCAGCCCAGTGCCACCACTGGGGAGGAACTGGCTGTTTCTAGTGTTGGCATTGATAGGGTTTGCGGGGGCTGCCTGGGGTTTGTTCCCTGCATGAGCTATGCAGAAAATTGAGTATGAAAATAGATTTTTCTGTTAATTTGTTCTGGCCAAAACTTTGAAGAAAACCCAGAAGCTGCAGGTGGGGATGCCCAGTGGCATGGAGCTGGAGGGGAATGGATATGGTCAGCTCCAAACCAAGGGCAACCAACACCTTGAGGAGATTGGAGAACCTATAGTGTGACTACGAAACGCTTTGGTTCAATAAGGCATTTCTGAACCCATTGTCAAATTTTCCCCAACCTGCCCCATTCGCAGCCCAGTGGGAGAACCAGGGGGGCTCCATCTGCTCCTACCCTGTGGGGAGCAGGGACAGCCCCACACAAGTGTGGGAGGAACAACTGCAGAAACAAGATTCCAGCTCCCCAGTCATAAAATGACTTCCCCGAGCCCATAACTCACATATTGCAGGAGTCAAAAGCGAGGGGAGCTAAGTGAAACTGTGGTGTAAGCCTCCTGGGCTTGGTGTGGTTGTGGTGGGGATGAATTTGGCCGGGAGATTTTTGTTCAGCTGCATTGAGTTACCGGCCATCTGGCTCCGCGCGCTGTAATCCACAGCTTCGCCAAGCCCATATGGGGAAGCAATATTTTTTTCGCTGTGTATGTTATGTTTCTCAGAACGTATGGCCCATACATTTAACATGTTTGAGAACTGCCTCCTGTACGAGCAGATACTCTGGAGCCGTGGCACCAGAGGGTTCTCGGGAGGAGAATTTATTTCCTTGTGTTTTTTAGGTGGATTTAAAATGTGACCCTGGGAAATGCAGAGCTGGGAAAGGGAGCTGCTGGCTTCATGCCCTGTGCCCGAGCTGGTATGGAGGCACAGGGCAACAGAGGCACTGGGGCTCTGCCTACACATTGGCCTAAAGCCAGTGCTTTAATAGTAATGTGGGGTTATTTTATCCTTTCCTCTCTCCATTTGCAATGATTTGGGGACCTAAATCCCTGCCCATTTGCAACCTGCCCATCTCTGGGTTAACCAGAGGTGGTAGCACCAGAGTGCATGTCTGAGACCAGGGTCAGCCCAGCCTGGAGAAGGGGCTGGGGGGACCCTGGGCAAAGGGGGCTCCGTCTCCATCCAGCAAACAAGTCCTGAATCCATGTGCCATGGAGGCAAACTGGCCCCTGCCAGGGATGGGCGCTGCCGGCAGGGTTGGGGTGTTTTAGCCATCTGTTTTGCAGTGGATGTGGCAGATCATCATGAGTGTCATTCTCTGGAAGGCAATAGCTCCAGACAGGGCTCTGATAAAGACCTTGCATTTAAAAATGTGTTCATGGTGTAATTTTATACCCAGAATACATGGTAGTGCACTATAGAGCTTAAGTGTAGGTGAATGATCTCATATTACATTGAATATATGGACAGCTTAGCTTATGAAATGTATAACTCATCCGGTGTATGGAAAACCAATACATCTTCCATATGGGCAACAAATCAGGGATGACTATCCTCAGGGGGAAAAAAAAATGGCCATGCTGTACTGAGTATTTTGACTTGGAGTAGATGCACGTTTTTTTGAATTTCCTAAGCTGAACAGACAAATAAAATGACCTCACCCCCTCTTTGTGCCATGGCACAGGTTTGCTGAGAGCTTCTTGCTATGTGCAAAAGCTGGAGCCGGCTGGTTTCCAGCTGAGGAGGGCAGCAGGAGCGTGGCCATCAGCCCCTGGGTTGTGTTTGCTCACAGGCAAAGGGTTGTTGGTGACACAGGGCTGGGTTTGTGGCTCTGGCAGGATGGACCACGCTGGTGCCCCTCAGGCTGAGCCAGCTCCGAGAGCTGCGGTTTGGTGCTGGTGAGGGGGAGAAGGTGAGAGCTGAACTCCCACAAAACAGCCAAGCCCTTGGCTGAGGATGCCCATCCCCAAACAGTGGGAAGTGTGGCAGGGTGCAGGCAGCACCCACTCACTACTTCAGGTTTCAGAATCCAAGGGCTATGACCGCTTGGACATGGTACTGGCTTGTATATATGTCAAGCTCAGAAGATGATCTTGTTATAGGAAGATTATGCTAATGAAATGTTTCCTGAGATCAAACTCATTTTGTGTTCAAAAGCATTAAAATAAATGGCTTCTAATTGAATCTTATAAACGGTCCCCTCCTGATAATGAGCCGCTATTAATTATAATTGAAGGAAGGCAGAATGTAAACACTGCGGCGGTGCGGGGGGAGGCAATGACACGCAGCTCCACACTGCCTGTCTGTGAGGGGTCCTGACCTTCCTCCCCCCATCCCTCCTGCTCCACTGGGACCATGGTCCCTTGGGTGATGCACAGGGGCTTTGCCTGGGAGGTCCCCAACTGCCTGGAACATCCCAGGGGTCCCTCTTTGGGTGTTCGGAGAAGAGGGGAAGCAAAGGTGTGCGCTGAGCTCCTGTATGTGCCATCCTGCAGCCTTTATAATCTCAGTCCTTTATTACTACTATTATTGTTATGATCTTTTTTTGCCTTTCCAAAGGCCCAAATCCCTGCCAGGCACAGCGTGTGCTGTCCAACCAGGGTGACCTCATCTGCTTCAAAGCAGAAAATGGGCATCTGAGCTCAACCAAAGAAAATTTACAGGAATTCATCTGTCAACAGGGACGTTTCCATTTAATAAATGCTCAGTTTGAGACCACATTAGCCCTTCAATTATTTATAAGCTGAAATTGTACAACTTCTCTGTTCAGGTCTAAAAAAAGCAGCAAATATCTATTGCTTTCCCTCCACCTGAGCCCATCAGCTGAAACTCAGCAGGGCCGTGGCAGGCATCCCCAGGGGGTGATGGGGTACCAGCCTTGTAGGACTGTGGAACCAGAGGGGTTTGGGTGCTGTGAATATGGGCTCAGCATTAAAACACACTGAGGATGCTCAGCCCTTGGCTGCTTTTTGCAATGGGTGCTCGTAGCCATGGGCTGGGGGGCCTCCAGTGTATGGAAGTAGGTGCTGGGGCACCTTCCTCCTTGTTTTCCCCCCTTTGCAATCTCCATTTAAAGCACTGCTCCCTCTGGCATGCCTCTTCCCGCATGGTTGTCCAGCATGGAGGTGGTAGTGGGAGGCACAATCCAGGCTGGGATTTGCTTTGCCTGCCAGGCTAATGCCCCAGCACATCACTCTGGAGTCACTAATGGCCTTGGCTTTTATGTCTCATCTGCTTGAAGGGATTAAAAGGGAATAATTAAATAGCCAGCAATACAGCCGTCGATAAAATTGCACTGGTAATGATGGAATAAAAGTACCAGCAGAAGAACATAAAGCTCTCCTGACTTGTGCACAGCGAGGGAGGGCTCCGCAGCCACGGCGTGTTGGCAGCAATCATTAAGCTGGGGCAGGCTGTGCCCGAGGAGCTGCGTGTCCCCCAGGCATGCTGGTATCTGTGCATTTAGCTGCTGTGAAATCGATGAGAGCGCCTCAGATTTCCAAGCCGGAGCGAGCTGGCTATTAGACAGCACTAATGCTATATATAAAAATGTGCTCATCTTGTGCAGTCAAGGGGAGGGAGAGAAAAATTCCCTGGGAAAAGGGATCGCTGCCTTCCCTGCCTCTGCGTGCCTGTTGCCAGCAGCATTGTGTCCCTGAGGTTCTGCACCTTGGATGAGGAGGGAGAGGGGGTCCTGCAGATCATGGGCAGCCAAAACCTTCCTGATTTCAGCAGCAGGTGCTGCAGAGAGTAAATCTGCTGGTGTTGCAGAGGGGAGGATGTTAATTCAGCACACGGGATGCTTACCTGGGGAAAAGAGGCCCTGGTGGAGGTCCCAGGGGAACACGGATTGGTGGATGTGATTTTGGAGGTCGGCTTGATGTTGCTGTAGGTGTTTGCAACACCCAGAGGAGCCCCTTCGGGCTGCCTGATTGGTTTCATGGTTTTTTGTGGGTATTAGGGAATGGGAAAGAGAGGGCCTCGGGTAGCTATGCAGGAGCACGTACTGCTCCTCCACTGGGATGCTCAAAAGCCTCTTTGTGCATAGATCCTTGTGATGAGAAGTAAAAATTTCGCCATCCCCTTGAGTTGAATTTTGCTCTGTTCCTGCAATGGTTCAAACCCACCATGAACTTTTGCACGAGGCCTGTGCACAATTAAAATGAGCTCTGCTTACCCCACAGTGCTTTCTGGGTACTTTCCCATCCAACACAAGAGCCTGTGTTTATTTTCCTGGCTGTGAGAGGTCGAGGCACCAGCGCCTTGGTCAGCCTGTGCTCTGGTCTGGGGTGAAACCCGGCTTTCCGGGCTGGGATGAGGGCAGCAGCCTTTGTCTCTGGTGTTTCATAGGGATTCCCCCACTGTTTTATGACTGGGAAACCCAGCACTAACGTGCTAATTAGATTTAACACCCAAGCTAGGAACGTGGCAGATTAGCCAGTGTTAACCTTGCTACAGGGCTGGGTTTCTGCATCGTGACCCAGGAGGCATGAGCACAGCATGGACCACTGGCACTGCAGCCACTGGGAAAATCCCAAGGCATCGTGGTGTTTGTTAAGCCTATTGCTCTGCTTTTGATGCCTCCTAATGTAAATCCATCTGTTGGGATGAAACATCCCTTTCCATCTCTCTTAGTGAATGAATGCAGGTGGGTAGCCAGGTGGGGAGAGGAGGGCAGGAGCTAGTGCTGCTGATGTGGATCCCCATCACAGGTATCCCATGGGGGATATCAACTGTTGAGATTCCTACCCATCTCTGGGGTGGAAAGCTGAGACACCCCCCTCCAGCAGAACCCCCCACCCTGGCAGCACAAACAAGAGACATGGGGATTTTTTAAGCAGCACATAAAATCCCGTCGTGCACTGAATCAGCTGCTTGTTTCAACAAGATGTGGCAGGGATGGTAATTGTATGTTGAGTGCTCTCCGGTTGATTAAGAACATATTTATTGAAGTTTATCTACTGTAATATGTATAAGTCTCTTATTAGATAATTGCTAAACCTCAAACACCTGTTTAACAGATCATATATATAACCCATTACATAGTTGTTAAACCACACTGGTTTTAATTCATCAAGCGCAAATGTGAAATCCATTCTAAATTAAATTCATTTTGAGGCACTTTAGAGGAGGTTTTCCTTCCCCTTCCCTTGTGCAAAGGGGATATGAGCATGGTATTTCCTGATGGTGCACATGTCTCAGGACAGCTTTACCCTCCAAGTGCAAATATTGTCCTTTTTGTTGGGCAACCAACGTGCCCCAGTGTGGACGGCGTAAATGCTGCTCCCTGTGGTGCCGCATGCAATGAGAGCCCTTTCCTCATGCAGAGCTGATCCTTTGTTTTCTTGTCTCTTTATTTAATTGTCCCATGGGGGAATCGTTGAGTGCCCTTCATTCTGCGATGCAGAACTGGTGTTGACACACTGCTTTATTAAATGAGTAAGGGTAAGGCCCTTGGAGACGCTATTTAAATAAGGGAGAAATCTTGCTGCTGGGATAGCAGTGAAGAAATGCATATCAGGCTCTGGTAACCCGTTTATTTCCATCCTGGTCCTGTGAAAAGTTTTACCAACACTATTATTTGTGCAACTCTGCAGGAAGCTGGGCTGTGAAGTTACAAAACCCTCATCCCACCAAAGACAGATCCCTGCAGAGATGCTTTCCTCTATCCCGCTGTAGACACGTGGTCTCAGTCTCCATCTTTGGGGGATTTTATAGCAAGATGTTGAGCAGCCGAGTGATATTTATTACCGACATTAGGCTGCAGCCTCGTGTCCCGGGTGTGTGGTGCTTTATCTGCTTTTCCTCTTTTTGGAGCAGGCATTTTGCTGTGTCCTTCCCAAGGGATGGGCGGGTTGGATCAGGGGCTCGAGTAGACAGGGGTGTAAGTGCAGGAAGGGACCCTGAGGTTAGGAGGACCCAACCCAGTGTCACATTGCTATGTTTCTGGCCAGTGTCTGCACAAACCCAGGGTGTTTCTGCCTTCATTCCTTCCCTCCCCTACCAGAGGGCAGATTGGTACCCAGCTTTGCTGCAATCCCTGCTCGTAGTCATCCAAGGCTTTGGATGCTTTATCAAGGCTTTCAGCTCTAAAGTCAACATAAATCACACAGTTGGCAGGCTCTCCCTTTCTGTCTCCTGTTATTTTCTGTTCATGATAAAACAATGAGGAAAGGAAGCATGCAAGCCAAGGGGAGGGTGAGAAGAAACAAGATCCCTTATCTAATGCGTGCCTGAGCTGCTCAAATGTTTCTGTATCAGCAGTTATTTTGCCTGGCTTTGGGTTTTCACAAAGCTCTTGCGTCTTGCAAACGTGGTCTGAGATCACGCTGGCAAAGCACAGACCCGAATTCTTCCCTTCTCTCTGAATCTTTTCAGTAGCTTTTGGATGAGACCTGTGAAACATCTCACATGTGCCCCAACACCAGGGAAATGAGCTGGAAGAAGGAATTTGCCAGGCTCTGGGGAGATGTTGAGCATCCCCAGCTCTGCCCTGGCTGCTCCCAGCCTTCACTTGCTGGATGCATGAAAATCTGGGCAGGATCAGAGAGCTTGAGGTTCTGACTGCTGTGGGTGAAGATGCATATATTCCACGCAAACGACTGCAAAGGTGCTCTATGTTAAGGCATTGCACTCTGTGCAGGCTAGCATGTTTAATATGTATTATAGGGATGATTTCTGTACCCGTATCCATGGCTGATGGCCCAATTGTTTAGAGCATGAGCTGATAAACTTGCTAAGTAGAAAGAAAAAAGAAATGCCTTACTATTAATAGGAAAGGAATAATATCTTCATCTATGTCTGAAGCCACCTTTAAAGTTGTATATGTATGCTACATTTCAACTAAAGCAATATGCAGTGCTCAGAGAAGCAATATCCCCCAGCTCTGCCCTAGCTCTCGTTTCGGTTTTGGTATTTTTAATATTGCATTCAGACAACGGAGCCTGTCAACCACTATGTGAGGTGTTCATTTAACTCAGCCAATTTAAAATGTGTAACAATTATAAAGAGATGGGCTCAGATGAGTCAATTTGTCTCGAGCGTTTTCTAGCTGAACTTAATAATATTGGGGATGTGAGAAGAAATTGGGAAGAAATTCACCCTCTGCGTAGAGAAGTCGAAATACCTAATTCACTCTGGCAAATGATGAATGTTCCTCCCCTCTTCTAATTACATCTTGCCTTAGTCACAGCGGTGTCTAGTTAATCTCCTTTTGAGACTATACACAACACAAACCATCCTTGTTTAAAAAAATAAGGGGGAAGAAAGGAAAAGTTCTTGATTAGATTGTTTTTGCTTTTTAGAGAGCAGTTCATTCTGCTCACACAGGATCTGGAATTGGCTTTTCACGTTGCTCACCCCCTCCATTGTTGCTACCCTTTTATGTGCCACATCCTAAACCCCCCTAAAGTTTTACTGAAAAACAAGAGAAGTGATGGCTTATGGAAGTTGTTGGGTGGGTGTCCCTGTGGGGTGCTTTATAAGCATGGACAGGAGGGAGAGCACATGTGCATGTATTGATTTTAGTGTAGATGGTGGGACAAATGCAGGGTTTGCATTTCCACACCTCTGCAGCGTGGAGATGTCTGGAGTTCAGCGTAGGTGCAGTTGTTCCCCTTATTGGAAATCGTTGCTGTTTCAAGGTACATTGAATTGTAACATAATTTTCACAATTAATATGAAATTCAAATTATTCAACCAACAGGTATTACAGTATAAGGGTAATTTTTGGCTCACTGGTTCGGCTGTAGGGAGCCCTCCAACAGCCAAGGAGCTACAGCCAGTGTCCCCCATGAAACCCCAGTGGCCAAGCCCTGTCTGTGGGCAGCCCCATCACCTGCAGATCTGCCCCCCCCCCAATCTTCCATTTGCATTTATTTAAAGTGGCTTTGGGCTAAAATGTCCTTTATAGATGTCATTTATCTTCCTAATATCTCACCTGCCTGGAGATAGTCTCCATTA
This sequence comes from Nestor notabilis, assembly GCF_000696875.1. Classification (NCBI taxonomy): domain Eukaryota; kingdom Metazoa; phylum Chordata; class Aves; order Psittaciformes; family Psittacidae; genus Nestor; species Nestor notabilis. The sequence goes on along the minus strand of NW_009916207.1, from coordinate 22,923 downwards.
CGCTGTGATTACAGAATTTACTAGCTAATGTGCTGCTTTTAAAACCTTTGAGTGGTTTCATTGCCTGAAGTAGATGGGAGGTGGGTTTGCCACAAGGGCTTCCCCAGCCCCATGTGGAGACAAGCACAGCACGCCTGTCCCTGTGCACTGCAACCCTGTGCCATAGTAGAGCGAGCCACAGAAAGGGGCCCTGTGCGCCCCAAACCCACTTCAACACAGCAACCTCTGCTCTGCAGCCAGAGACAGAAAAGAGGTTTAGAAATGTGCTTAGAAGCCTGGCTCATTAATACCCTGCCCAAAGCTTTTATCAAATAATTAGCTTTTGTATTGCACTTCCCAGTCAGCAATAAATAAATAAAAAGGCAGATAAAACGAGCATTGTGCTTAAGCCGTGCTTTTGGAAATGGCTCTTCTGGCTGTGCCTGAGGCCACTTCCCTGGGCAGCAGTCGCTGGCCCCTTGGCATGGGGCTGGTAAAAGGCACTGGGATGTGAGTGGCTCCTCCGGAATCCCCTCAGCCCTGCCTGCCTGGATGTGATAGGAGTTGTGGTCCGGGTTTGCACGCTGCGGTGTGCTGTCCCTGTGGACATGCAGCGGTTCGGCAGCAGGGCTGCGGATGCAGTATAGTATTGTCAGTGCATCCTCCCTGCATCCCCACTGGTGGCTTGGGTTCGGTCCCTGCAGTGGCTGAAGAAATGCTAGACCGTGGGATAGCTTTGCTTGATGTGGGAGATAGGAGCGTGCCTGCTGCCATGTGAGACCTCCACGCCAGGCTCAATGCGAGCTCGAATGGGCACTGCGGGTCAGTTGGTGATGCTCCACAACCCTCTGCCTACAGGTTGTCACCTCCCCCACTGCTCTGCACCACCATCCTGCAGCCGTGCTGTGGACTGAGCTGGGACTATAAATGTACCAAAGCTGCAGTTGCTATTTGGACTGTTTATCTTGTTTGGTCTAATTATGCCAAGAAAGTCATTATCATTTTATGTTCTTTGGATTAATGTTCTTGTCCAGGGCACCATAATTATTGTATGGTTTGTAGCTTAATGATTCTGAGCACAGTTAATGCAAACTTTCTGACTGTAAATCACAGGGCTCAAGACGTGGGGACTGACACAATAGTGGATATTCTCAAGAAATAAGCATTTATCTCTGTGTTTATAAGCTGGGCATTCAGCTTCACAGCATCCTCGAGCTCTCGCTCCATCCTGGTGCAATCAAGATGCTGCTGAGGAATTGCAATGAGCCTCAACCCTCTTCTGAGTACAGAAAGCCTCTCCCAGGGTGCCTCCTGCTTTGAAGGCTTACCATGGGGTGTTATTCTATGGGGTCCCCAGCCTTTCACCCCTTCATCCCAGTACTGCCATGGAACCATCTTGCTCAGGGGAGCACACAGCATCCTCCAGCCACCCAGGCAAACGGGATCTGCTGCATCCCTGGAAGTCCACCCAGCTGTCTCCATGGAGCAGGCAATTTGGATAGTAATAATCTCTCCTTTAGCCTTTAATCACTTTAGCTCTCCTCTAGCTATTAGTCACTTCAGCTATTAGTCATCTTTTCTTTCTTGATATTATTACTGATGGTGACCAGGGGTGTCCGTGCTAAAGTGGAGCCACTCACTTGTGTGGTTGGGTTTGGAGATGCTTCAGTCCAGGTTTTGAAGGGGTTTATTTATATTTTAAATAATATTAATATTCTTGATATTTTCAAGAAACCCATCACAGAGCTCCTGCAAACCTGCATCTCCATCCCCCTCAGGCCTTCTCATTGACGCTGATGGAGAAGAGGCTCATCCCTGGCATCCGCAATCATCCTCCCGGTCCCTTATTTACAACTCTTCAGGCTGGTGATGAGCTCAGAGGGAGACGCTGAGCAGCCAGACTGCAGTCGGCTTGACTTGACAGATTGTTTGGGGCAAATCTGAAGCTCCCGGGAGAGTTTCACAATTTCTTTTCCACTGGAAAACGTTGTTAATTCATTAACAAACTGCTACAGAATCAAGGTCTCTGGTTTTAACCAGAGGATATTCTCATGATAAATGTCACGGCTTTCCTTGAGTGCAAGTCTGGGGGAAGTTTCAAGAGCCAAAACCTGCAGCACTGGGCACCTCATTGTGCAGGTTTGTTTTCAATGGAGAAGTTTTTCCTTGCAGGCTGGGAGTGATCCATGGGGCCTTGCAGGGACTCTGCCAGGGAAATGCCACCATCCTGGGGTGGTCCAGGACCATAAAGATGCTACACACTCTCCCAGACCCCCACTGCGCTCACAGCAATGTCCACAGAGGTGTGAAAAGCTCTTTGCATGCCACTGGAGCTGCTCTGCAGTGCAGAGACCAGTGCATCCCAGTGCTGCAGCCCCTGGAATGGCTGCGATGGTGCGGGTGGTGTTTTTCCCTTGGGATAGCTGAGCTGCTGTAGGCGGGTGGTGAGCTCGAAGCCTTTAGCAGAAGGATAAATCGTGGTGAAGAGCAGCGATTAGATTTGTGCCGGGGTGATTAAATTTTCATGTCGTTTTTCAAGGCTGTCTTAAAAACAAAGCATTTCCATAACCCAGGGAAGGGATTCAGGGAAGGGAGAGGTACCTTACTTTGCTGCCAAGTCTTAACCTCAGGGGTTTCCCTTCTATCTGCCAGGAAAGATGGATTTCCCCATGCCCGGAGCTGGACGCTGGGCTGGGGTTAACTTGTGCTGGTGGCACCGTGGCTCTACGGACCATGGCAAAGCGGTTTGGAAGTGGGATGGAGAATGATCTCACCCGATAGAAAGGAGCCAGCCTGCACAAGGTGGTGGGAAGCATTTTACGCTATTAAACAAGCCTTTCTGTATTTTCAAATACAGCCTGGAACACTGTGGCCAGCAAGAAAGGGACTCTGGACTTCTGACACTCGCAATCCCAAGTCACGGCATCTCAGTACAGCATCATGGTTTCTCTCTGTAGTTAACAGTGGTTGGAGCATTTTTCTCCTCCACACTTTGCTGAGGGTTAGCACTGTGCTGAGCTCTGTGGTGGCTGCATTTCAGGGAACTAATGAAGTGCTGATTTTCCTTAATTGGCCTCTCAGATCTGCTGATGACTCTTAAAGACCTCAGGTTAAAAAGCAAGCCGGTGCCTGTTAGTTTTTGGTGCTGTGTTTCATGACCAGTGCAGGCACAGAAGAACGTTTCGGTGCATAGGCTGGGTATTCTGAGCTTGCTTGTGATTTATTGTCATCGGGATGGTGTGGAGCCCTTCAGCCGGCGAGACAGACGTACCGGGGTTACAGCGATTTTTGGAGGTGTCTGGGTTGTTAAGTGGGTATCATGTCAGTGATGAGCTGCTTCCCGATGCGTCTGGAGAGATGTCCTGATGCAGAGCCCCGGGGGAGGACGCTGCTTGTGTTTTAAGGATGACATTGGGGGTACGGAGCAGGCGAGCTGTATGAGCAGTCTCTTCACGGTAATGAGAGGTGACGGGGACAGGGCGCTGCGGCACGCTTCCTGCCAGGCGCCTGATGTGGGACGTGCTCGGCCGTGGCACCACGGCTGGGGGATGCGTGACGGGAGCCCAGCAGCAGGAGGAATAACCTTCCCAAGCTGTGGGAGGCTGTGGCAGGGCAGCAGCCCTTCACCACCCAGCCGAGTAATGTGGTGAGAAGGGCAGTTAGCACTTCGGGGACAGCAGCAATTGCACTGCAGAGCTCCCAGCTTCACTGCAGCATCACAAGGAGACGGGCTTGACCCTACCCTGCACCCCCGAAGTGCTGTCCCTTGCCTGTCACCCTGCCCCAGGCTGTGTCAGCGTAGCTGCCACTCATCTCCAGGGCACATGGAGCCTTGCAGTGTGGGGGGCTGATTTTGGGGAAGGACATCGGTGTGTTATTGCAATTATTTCACAGGAGGGGTGAGGTTGGATGCATAGCCAGCATCTTGGTGCGGGCTTTGCAAGGCATCTCTGCCTCGTGGTACAGGGCTGGGTGGGGAAAAACACGCTCAACCGGCACGGAAGGGAAATCTTTTCCTCTCCAGTTTGCATCTTATTTGCCTCATTCGGGTAACAGCATCGTTGGGGAAGGGCAGTGGCCAGGCCCTTTGCCTTGCAGTTGTGAGCTCAATAACAAACCATGTTCATTCATGCCACCACCAAGGGGCGGCCCAGCTGGCAGAGGAAAGGAATCCAAGTCCCAGTCTTCATTCACAGTAAGTGCCCATCCTGGGAAGTGAGTTTTGGGAGGAATCTGGCGCTTGTGGGAGCATGGAGAAGGCAGCCGAGCAGCTGGAGCACAGCCCAAGGCACAGCTGCGGGGAGTTAAGTTACTCTGCTTCCAACATCACATTTTTCTGTGGTTCCCTCACATTCCCTGAATGTGGAATAATGTAGATATTGTCAGCAGAGCCTGCCCAGGAGGTGCTGGTAGAACCAAGCCTTTGGTGGGTGCACTTTTGCTGGTGGTGGTGGTGGTATGGTGGGGACAGTGGGCAGGAGGAGGCAGGAATTCATTTTGCAGAGGATGGAGTCTGGGATCAGAAAGCTGGATGACAATTTTACATGAGGACCAAGCTGGAGCAAACCCCAGAAATGTCCCATGGGGGTATATGAGATAGTTTGGGAAGATGAGAAACATGGAAATATGCATTGCTGGGGATGGTGCAACTGCAGAGATGCCCCAGGAAAACAGCCCGTGCACAGCAAGGGGAGGCAAGCCACAATGTCCCTTGCCCAGCATAAGCAGAACATGGGCAACCTCCCCTCCAGCTTCCTGCTTGCTCAGCTCATTGAATGAAAGCCCTCATCCACTCTGGTGATGACTGTTTCAGCAGGTGACACCAAAGGGTATAAAATAAGTTCGTCATGTGTGTGTTTCATAGAACAGTTTGGGTTGGAAAGGACCTTTAAAGGTCACCTAGTCCAAACCCCCTGCAATGAGCAGGGACATCTTCCACTAGGCCAGGTTGCCCAGAGTCCCATCCAACCTGGCCTTGAACGCTTCCAGGAATGGAGCATCTCTCTGGGTGACCTGTGCCAGTGTTTTACCATCCTCATTGTAAAAATCTTCTTCCTCATATCTAGTCTGAATCTACCCTCACTCAGTTTGAGCTCATGCACCAACAGGGATGTGCTCTTACTGCATATGCACTTACTGTACGTTCACTTGCTGTTTGTGCACTTACTGTCCCCACATCTCAGTGCATCCCTCTGGCTGTCCCACCTAAGACCTTTGCTGGAGGAGCAGCTCAGTGACAGAGAGGCCTCTGTGCATGCACCATCCCCACGTGTGAAGAGGAGATGCTGTCACAGTGCCCAGGAGGGAGTCAGTGATGGCAGGGGTGTTGGCTCAGAACAAAATGATTTTGAAGGTGGATTTATACAGCTTAATCTCTGAACTCTTGTGTTATACACGCAATAGCCCAGCTTTACATCTGTCAGGCTGCCAACCCCCCGGGGCCAGATCCTGGACAGGTTCCTCTGCACAAACAAGCCAGGCTGTGCTGACGGATGCAAAACCCCGTTAACAGGACGTTCAGCATTTCTGTCATTCCAGGGATGCCTGCAAGGTTTCAGCGCAGACCAAAAGGCAGCCATGTCAGGGAAACCAGCATGCACAAATGCTTCTCATTCCAGGCCGTAACCCCGGCTTATTTTAACCACTCAGCACCCATTTTTATTCTCCTGCCAACACAGAACCCATAGGAGGGTCCTGGGTCGCACTTGGTGGCGTTGAGCTGGGGGTATGTCCCCATCCCACTGCTGCTGGTCCATGCTGAAGCATGGATTGGTTCTACCTTTTGAACAGGCAAAGACCCACACAGAGACATGAGTGGGTGCCTTCCCCACTGCTTTGGGGAGTGCTTGGTGCTTATGTGAGCCAGGGAGCTGTCTGAACCCCATCTCACTGGGTTCATAGCTCAGGGTGTCAGGGCAAAGCGCTCCACCCAGCACTGGTCATCATCTGGGGCTGGACATGGGTTTCTAATACAGCAGTTCCTTCTGCCATTTCCTGCATTCCCAATTTAAGTAACACGTGTATTATGCTCCAACATTTTGATGCTACTAAGTGCGTTTCCCAAGTATTTGTGCCTTACCCTGTGCTGTAGCCAGTAAAGGTCCTCTGTGATAAGGGATAGCAAGATGATGGATAGTCTTGAACTCACTCTTGCCTGGACCAACCTGCTGCTTGTGCTCAGGGCAAGGCAGGGTCACCAAGGCTGTGCAAGGGCGTGAAGCTGCTCCAGAAGACCATGGCTTTTGGAAACAAACACAACAGCATAAACGTCCACCGTGGGCACAGTGCTGGGAGGTGGGGAGGAGGCTCCGGTCCCCATGCAGAGCGAGTGCTACCACTTCAGAATTAAATGCGGTTGCCATAGAAATATTAATTGGGAACAAAATCTGAAGATGACACTTAAGCAGAAGATGGAGCATTACGGGGAGATGAGGACAGTGATGAAAATAGAACAGCTAAAAAGAAAATTCTTCAAAGGAAGTATCATGTAGGTGAATACTTAATGCACAATCAGCAGGTCGCTACGTCAGCGGTGCTTTTAATATTGTAGGGTAGAGGATGGGATGTGCTTGCTGAAGACAGAGCACCCACTTCTCCAGCCAAGGTCACTGGGCACTGAGTATGAGGATGGATCCTTCAATGGCAGCAAGTTTCTGCCCTTCCTTGCAGTGGGGTGCAGGCAGCCAGCTGGGTGCTGTCCCTGCTAATGGGCACCATCCCCTGAGCTGCACGTTGTACTTGCCAGTTCGCAATCAACCCGCAACCCAGAAGTCAGACCAGGCGCATGATGGATATCCTCCTCGCAGACTGGATTCTCTTCCCCCAGGCAGAGACTGGCAGTAGGTTCCCAGCACATGGCTGGGTCTGGGCCTTCCTCCTCTGGGGAACATTTGCATGGAGGGAAGGGAAAAGCTCCCAGCCCTGCCTGACAATGTGGGGCAACCAGCTCTCTCAGGTCCCTCTTGCCCCAAACCGTTGCTTGGCCTGGTTTTTTTTGGAATGTGGCTGAAACACCCATAAGCAGAGGGAGTTTTTTAGGTGAAGCAGGGTGATGCAAGGCAAAGTGGTGCCAAAGTGCCCTCATCCTGCTGGGACCCTGCTATAAGGGGTACCCAGAGCTCTTTAGGGAAGGATGTGTCTTCTTGTGGTGGTACTGTCATTCGTGGGGAAGCAGAAAAGGACAGAGAAATCTGCAGAGAAATTCTGATTTAAATTTTTGCATAAAAATACCAAAGAAAGTAGATGATAATAAGAACCATCCCTCTTTCAGGCAGTGTTCAGCCCGCTGAGAGGAAGGGCAGCTCCATCCTGCGCTCGCTCTGCCAGCTCCAACCCAGCAAGCACCAGCTCATTTTACCCAGGGAAGGTGATTGCTCTTCCAGCCTATTATAAGCCTTTCATCCCTTTCCTCCCTCTGCTTTGGGAAGGTGTCTCCTGGGGAACTGAGGTGTGTGGTCTGCATTCAGATGGGGATGAGGATGGAAACAGATACAGGGATGGAGCATCTCACTCACACAGGACCACAACGGTGGTGACTGCAGGCAACCAGAGCCGCTGTCCTAGCACCCTGCAGGGACACAGCAGCTCTCACTGCCCTCATCCCACTGCCCTCTGCTCTCCCCAGCGGCAGGCAGCCCGGAGGGACTGTGGCTGTGACCTTGCAGGGAGCAGCAGCTCCCTGGGTGCATCTATCTCCACTGCTCTAGCCACTTAAAAGGAGGGAGGGTTACAATGAAGTCGTACTTTTCCCATGAACCACCTCCCACTGTGCTATGCTCTGAAGTTAATTGCAAATGAGGAGATGGAAATAGCTTATTTTGACTTTCCTTAAACAGTGCTTCATTGATTTTTTTTTTTTTTCCTTATTTTTTTTTCTTGTCTCAAGAGGCAGGCCTGTATCTATTGGAAAATAGCAATTATTTCTGTAATTCCCTAGAATTAGTGGAATTAGTTGAATGGGTAAAATTTCAAGCAAAATGCTGATTAGAAACATACTTGAGTCGGAAGCACCATGTACGTCGTGGTGCTCCTCCTCCATCCCAAGGCAAGACAAAGCTCAACGTAGGTTTCTTGGAGAACAGTCAAAGACACCTTAGTTACAGCCACGTAAGTGATCAGAGGGATGGGACAGCTCTCCTCTGAGAGAGCTGGGGTTGTTCAGACTGGAGGGGTCCATCCTGCAGTGTGCAGGGCATGGTTCAAATCTTGGGATAGTTGGTTGTGCCAAAGAATTGGGGCTTCATAAGAAAACAATTAAAATGATCCTGTGGTATTTTTAATAACCTGCTGGTTTAACTCAATTATAAGAGCATAATTAACTCACTGAGATGAAATAGGAGATAAACCTTTGATTTTCTTCTTCTCTTAAAGCGTGCTGCAGATAGATTTTGAACTTTGTATTCAATTACTTAAAAGAGCAAAAAAATTAACAGGTTTCTGATGAGAAAAGCATAGTACCTCCTTCATAAAGAGAGATTTATTAAGGATAGCGAACGAGTGTACCTCAGGGCTCAATCATCTACTGTTTTTTTTTCAAGGGGTGATTCAATTACTTTAAGATGTGTTGCCTAAAAGAACAAACCGGGCTCTGTTACTTGGCAAATTAATCAAGTTCCTTTAGTGGTTTCTCTGGGTTAATAATTTCATTTAGGCGGCCTTCTGTTCCGTGGTTTCATCCCTACCAAGGAAACTCTCAAACGAGGAGGGGAGGGAAAAAAGTGCTATTCATTTTCAGTGCGAGGCAGCAAACGCAACTGCAATGGGAGAAGTTTTTCTGCAATCAGCTCGCTTGGAAATGCCTGTGAAAGCAGCAACTGGTTGGAAAATATTGAAAGGGGAAAAAAAAGTGTTAAGGTTAATATTTTCACGGTGCAAAAAGGCCATTTGGATTTGTTGTCATCTGTGAAGGGCTGTGGATTTGGTTCGCAATTGCTGCGAATGACGTTCTCTGGCTAGTGCAAGCCCATCCTGAAAATACCACTGATTTTTAACACGTTTTTCTCTTGAATATTCATAGCTCTGCTATTCCATACAGATGGAGAAAGTGGAAGAAGAAGAAAGGAGTTTGCAGTGCTGGGCTGTCCGTGCCCTCATAATGACAGTGTTTTCCCAAAGGGGGAAGGCTGCAGTGGGACCTGCGGTGGGACAGATCCTGCCTCTGCCTGCAGGATAGGTGCAGCGTGGGCACAGCGTCCATGTACCAGCAACCTCCAAAACCACCATGAGCTGGTATTTCGGGAGTTATTCCCCAACATCACTTCTTGTTAGCAAAGTTTTCTCAGTGGAAAGATAACAGCTCCCACTGCCTTCGCCTGGAGGGCAGAGGATGGGGATGCTCAAGAAATATAGGTCCCCCAGCACAGCTGGACTATCCTTGGCTGGCTATTCCCAAACCCCACCAAGGAGATTTGGGAAAAGCTTTAGGGTTATTTTCACACATTGTAAAACATCTCTTTTTAGAGTGTGCTCAGTCCAGTTTTATCGTCCCACTGGTTGGTTATAAACACAAAAACCTCTTGAATCATGGCTTGGGCTGCATGAAATGTGTGTGTTTAAATGCCAAATTTTGCAGCCAGCAACATTTGGGTTGAAGGGAGAGATGCTCAATGTGACCTTTCTGCATCAAACCATGACTCCTGCGGGCACTTGGGGCTGTGCTGAGGGTTTAAACATCAGCCTGTGCTGGCAGAGAACCCTGCAAAAGGCCCTGTGATAGTGGGTATCTCATTAGCCCTAATGAGGTGCTTCATTAGGGGCTAGGTGGGAAGTGCTTCCTTCCCACCCACCCGTGGCAGGGACAGGGATACTTGTGTCATGGCTTACTGCTTTTCATTTGGGCAGGGCTGAGGCGGTGATCAAGTTAAAAGGAAGGACTGTGGCTGTTCCCAGAACAAGAGGTCATCTGTTTTCTTTCAGGGGATTTGGCTCCGATTTCAGCGTTTTGAACAACAGTGAGGCCCTTTTATCTGCTGGGGAAGGGCTTTCAGGGAGGGGGGCATGGCAGGCTTCTCTCTCCCTTGTGTGGTACCTCATTTTAGACCCTCACATAAAACCCGAGATCTGCTTTATGGCTGGGAAAGTGCCCTGACGTGGCAGAGCAGAGGCTGGGGATGCATCCATGGACCTCACTCCCCAGGACGAAGGAGCATGCAAGCACCAGCCATGCTCCATGCCAAGCACCCCAGTGCTTGCACAATGCCATGGAGATGGCCAAATTGCCCTTTTCTTCCTTTACTTTCCCTGCAACACCTGTAATAGTTCTTTCCAAGGCCACAACACCCAGTGTGAGCCTCAGCCTCCACCTCCCAGATACATTTTTGGATAAAAACGGGAATGCCGGCATGCTGAGGTAGTGTGGATATTTTTAAAGCAGCTGGCAGACACCACAGAGCAATTATGCTCCAGGTTCCCAAATAGGCCTGAGCTTGGGCACTGGCTGAAAACACTGCATGGTCCGTTTGCCCAGGGCTGGTGTGGGCTGGGAAGCTTCGCAGGCAACCCTAAATGTTGGGATTAGGAGCTCGATTGAGGCCAGAGGGGCCCACATGAAAGGGAATGGCTCCCAGATGTTGTACAAAGCCCACCTTTGGGGAGAAAAAGTAATCTCTGATCTTATCTTGGGGACTCCAGGAATTAACTTGCCCTTCTTCCCATCCTCCACACTGACAGCAGGGTCTTGGTGCTGCTCGTGGAGCATCTTTGGATAGGAAATGTCTGCTGTGCTTGGGTAATGGTGGCTTTTTGTGCAAACAATTCCCAGCTCTTTTGAATGTTTTCCCACTTAAATTTAATATGCTCAGCTCATTACTCCATATCTGCTTTTATGCCAAGAAAAGCTGGTTAATTTTGAAGGTGTCAGATGTTCCTTTGCTGGGGCTGCTCCAGGTGCTTGAACACAGGCTCGTGGGTGCCTGGTTTTAGGACAGTAATTCCCTCTTGCTGTCTCTGGGATGGAGGTCCAGGAGAGCTGCCACACCAGGGGAGCAGGTTTTTCCAAGGAAGTTTTTCAGCCCTTTTCTGCAGCTCTCCGGAAGCATCACTGCAAGTTGGGACCTGTGATGCCCGGCTGACAGCCCAGAACCTGGCAGTGCCCAGGAGGGTTTTCCATCCTGCATAGGAGGGTATTTTGGGAACAAGGTGTTTGCAGGGGGCTGGAGGCAGGCAGGAACATGGCAAATCCCATCCTTGGCTCCAGCTTTTCTCCCTCCAGTTTGCTACAAGAGTTGCTTGCGAAATGGTGATCTTGCTTTATTTATCAGAGCCCTCATCCAAGCAGAGGATTATTGAATTAGAGATGGCACCATTCTGAGACTCAGCTCCATCTATTCCTCTCTTTAATCAGTTTTTGCAGCACTGGCTGCTCCTGGCCCCAGGTTTCTCCAGCTGCCCATCATCACTCTCTTCCCGACCGGCTGTTGCAGGCAGGAACAAAACGTGGCACAGCTCTTGGAGCTCTTCTGCTCTAAGGCTTTTAAGCCATGCAGGAGGCCTGGGTGTCCCCGCTCGGCTCCGCTCTGCCTGCCAGCTCTGGTTCCTGCAGTCTGCAGGAGGATTTATGGCTGGGGAAATGCAGCGCTCCAACTTCTAGAAGTAGGGCATTCGCTTGGCAGCTTGAGAAATAATGGGAGATCAGTTTAATTATTCCACAGAAATGCTCGGATTGTGCAGATGCCTAACTTAGGTTTAATATAATTTAGATAATTCATGTCTATAAACATGTCTGGGAGTGAACGTGATGTTCAAGCTGTGGATCTAAGCCTGAGGTTTTCCTCCCTGATTTAAACTAGAGCTTTGAAGTGTCCAACAAGAGCAGGATGTGCCCAGGCTGAGGAAGACTTTTTGCCTGGTTCCCAGCTGATGATCTCTCCCAGCCCATGAGATGCTGGGGGCCATGGGGTCCCATACTGTGCATGATGCCAGCCATCAGTTGTGCTTAATGGAACAGGATATAAAAGAAAAATACCCTATTTCTGGCAATATCAGTGTTCTGGGGTTAAACTGAGCCTCCTCTTCTCATATAGAAAACTGCTCTTTCCTCCCTGGTGTTTGGGACCAGCCAGGCTGCCCTGCCCAGGGTGGTTTTGCATCCTGGCTGAGCCCAGATGCTTCTCTTTAGGCAGATGCTCTGGATCTGCTTTGCAAGGTGAGCGTCTCCTTGGCACAGCAAGTTCAGGAACTTGTCAAGCACTAAATAGTTGAATATTGCCTTGTTTTCCTCCATTTCCACCTCTCTCTGGGCTCTTTCCTTCCCCAGCTTAGCTTGTTCCTCTCTCCCCTGGTGTGTGTTGCTCTTCACACCTTAAAATGCCTCCTAACACTCCCATAATGGTTTATCAGCCCAAACTATTGAACCTGGGATGCTACTTGGTGGCTGGGCACTGAGAAACACAAGGCAAACCCCAGCCTCTCACTTGCCAGGGTGCAGTATCCCTCTGGCACAGCTGATCCCAATCCCATTGACCCAGGCTGCAATTCATCTTCTCTATTTTAACTTTGACTTTAAGATCCCATGCAGCACCGAGGTAAATGTGCGAATGACACACATCACTGAAGAGTAATTAGACCGAGGGCACGCACACACACACACACACACAGAGGCGCAGCAGTACTGATTTCTGCATTAGCATGATAATGAATGTTCTCACTAGAAGCTTGTAATTATGTTTCCTCTTTTTTTCCCCTCCCCCTGAAAGTATAATTAATTATGAATAAAGCCAGAGTTTGACGCTAACGTTTTTTTTTTTTCCCCTGTTTTTTAAATCCCTTTTGGTTCTATTTCTGCCCTATTAAAAATTTATGAAGGAACCAGAAGTAAAGTCATTTTCCCAGACAGTTGCTCCTATAAATTCGATGGGAATAATATTAAAAATAGTAATCTCACAAGAAGGCAGGAGGGGACTTTGCAGAGGGTTTTCTCCCCTCTTCTTTAGGCCGTCGCCCAAGTAAGAGGCTGCATTTGCCATCGTCCATCCACACTGTTGCAGCTCAAGAGGAGCACTGCACTGGATGTGGATGTGCCTGTGGGTACCACGAGGTGACAAGCAGCATGAAGAGGTGCCACCACTGCAGGTTCCCTCCCCAAGGCTGCTGCAGCCACACAGGTTAGAGGTCAGGACACAGTGGTGACGTGTTACAGAGGAAAAAACCTTTATTTGTTTAAAATAGAAAAAAAACACCCTCACAAGCACTTTTGATGCCTTGGGAAAGTTATTTATGCATATGAGATACAAAACCAAAAACTTCTAAGGAAATGCTTTTCTTCTTCAGTCAGCCCACAGAGAAGGAGATAAAGGATGTGTTTCTTGCTGATAAGGTGTTGGTGTCTGTGCAGCTGCAGCACGTCAGGATGATCCTGGGATGCCCGTTACTGTGGTGCCCCAGCTGCACAGATGCAGGACAAACCTCAGTGTTCGGTCCTGATGGCTGTGATGATGGGATTGCTCACAGCAGGGGAAGATGCTTCCTCCCCACCCCCAGCATGCCTCATCCTTTCCCTCGAAAACCTGTGTTTAATCTCACCATCCTTTGGGCACAGAAAGCGGGAAAATAGTTGAAACAGGCTCAGTGGTTTGGTGTAAAGATGTAACAGGTGGGGATGGGGACCCGAGGGTGAACTCTTCGTAGGATCACCAGCCAGCCAGCCCAGGAGAGCCCCTTCCAGTGCCGCGGGCTTTGCCCCCTGCCGACGGAGCCCGTTTTGTTTCTCCCTCCTCCTCTGCTGGTTGCCATTCATACCAGCAGCCTTCCCTTGCCGTAGGTGTGAACTGTTTTTCTTCTTAAATTGCATTTATTCTAACAAATGTCTCATGCAAACACAATTGCAGGTTTGCTAGAGGGAGATGCTATTTGAAGGCAGCCTTGCACAAAGGCAGATTTATTCTCCTTCCATTCATTTGAAGCTAAAGTAATAGCTCTAACTACATCTGACTTATAATAAGCGTGTTACTGGGAACAAACCTGTATTCTGCATGTATTTCCCTCTTTGTCAGCTCCACCTAGGCACTTTTTCTCCCTCTCTTCTTTTTTTTTTTACAATAACAAAATCAGAGCCTTGTCAGTTGAAAGTTTATATGCCCTATTTATAGCACTCTGCTGTCTCCTGGCTTTTATGTTCCAGCATAAGTAGCTCTTTACCCTCTGCTCACAAGGAGCCTAGCGTGAGCCTGAACAGAGCCTGCATCTCCATAATAGCTCTTTTATCCTTCCCTGCAGAGGGGAGCATGCCCTGCTTTCCATGGACTAGCCTGCTTTGGAAGTAAGCACCCATCCCTGTGGGCCAGAGTACTCTGCCCTGGGTGTTATAGTATCTCTTTTGGTCAGCACATCCTTGAACATGGGGTGTCACTTTAGACAATGGGGGTGTTTTGCTGGGTACCAGCGTGGTTTGTTGCTTGCAGCTATTGAGCATCTTTGTGGAAACAGTGGTCCATCTTCTGGGGTGTGATGGCTGGGAAGGCATCACTAGAGTTTGATGCACAAATTTGCCATCCGTTTGGTGACTTTCATCAATAATAAGAATATGAGTGTTCCTCCAGGGAGCTTCAGTGGTTACTTCAGTGACTTTTGTAGTTAAGCTGGTACTTTAATGCAGTTTGTGAATTTAAGAGGTAGACAGACAAGCCTGGATTCAGCATCTCCTCCTATATGGGCTGTGGCTGGTTCCTGAACTTCTCTGTTCCTTGTCTCCAGATGTTATTTGGGATGAGGACTCAGGACAGGCTTTGGCAGAGATACTGCAGCAGCTCCCAGCACAGTGGTGGCTGAGATGGAAAACAGAGACAGTGGTTTGAGAACAAGTCAGAGTCACCATGACCCACAGCAGCCTTGCAGCACTCCCCCCAGAGCGTGCCAGCTCTCCTGGGTGCTTCCCAAATGTCCAGATCCCTCTTGTTAATCCTGGCTGGTGGGCTGAGGGATCAGAGATGGTGGGAGCCGGGTGCTGGTGCTCCTGCACCAGCACACACACATGCTCTTTTCCCCCTCTCAGCAGAAGGCACAGTGTCTCCTCTGTTACTGTGTCCTGCATGGCATGTCATCGGGGCTCAGGCAGGACTCTCCCATCTGTTCCGGGTGGAAAGATTAGGATAAAAGGGGCTATTGTGCTCTTCTCCCTCCAACTAACTTCAATCAAGTAAAGTGAAAAGGCTACATGCTAAAAAACCTGGATCCTGCTCAGATGAGATGTTTACAGCATAAACAACCATTATGGAATAAAAGTGCAGCATAGAAAATAAAGTGACACAACTGGCTCTTGCCCATTCCAGTGGTGGAAAACTGGGGATGGGGGAGCTCAGCCCCTCCACAGGGTTTTGCTTGCTGAGGAATGGGCCCATTTGTTAAATATAGCTGATGAGCTCTTCTTGAATTGCACCTAATTACATCTCCTCTCCAGCACGCTGGTGCTTCCTGGCTCTTTGGAGTACAAGGAGCTGGATGATTGCGGCTCGAGCTCCTCAGGTGGAGCGAGATGCTCATTTGTTATCCCCCTGTTTGCCTGTCTCGGACTGGGGAGGAGGGAGATGAAAAGTTGAATTCTCTGGGAAGGGAGGGGGAAAAAGAAGAATAAAGTCCTGGTGAGGTTCTTTTTGAACTCTTTGCTCATTAAGATGTCAAAAGGTTGGTGTCCCGGCAACTGCTGCTCCTCTTTAAGCAGGGCTCAGAATTGCTGCAGTCACCATGCAGGGATTTATTTGCAGGCATTTGCCAGCTCCGTGTCCATGGGAAGATGCCCACAGCCAGTGCCTGACAGTGACAAGATCCCTCCTGAAAAGCTGCTCTAACTTAAGCAAGTCCAGCTTTCCTAGCCAAGAGCAGCCACCCCTTGGGCCCCCATCCTGTGTCACCTCACCCAGCACTCTGCTTCTTCTGTGCCTTTCCAGCCACACCAAAAACACCAATTCAGAGCCCTGTGGGTCATTCCCATGGGCTTCACCCAGTAAGAGTCATTGCCTGAAAGATATCTGGAGTTTTTTAGGGACTGACTCCCAGGCATCAGTTTGGTTTTGCTGAGATTGGGTGTTTTATTCCCAAGACTTTGCCAAATTTCAGCCACTTCCCAGCTGCACCGTCCCTCTCCAATCTGCAGGGCTTGCAAAATCTCTGCCCCATTTTTTCTGGCTCCTTCTTGAAGCCTGCTGTCTTTTGTTAAAGGATGCTTCTCCACCTCAAAGCAGGGCTCTCAGTGGAGTTTAAGTGGGTACAGAAGAGCGAAATAAGTTTTTTCCAGTCCCAAAAAAATGCTGGAAACACCAGGAGGCTTCCTTCACACCCTGTGCCAGTGGGTTATCCCATCCCATCCCATGGGAGTTATCACTCCAGGTCCACAACAGGTCCCCAAAGGCCACTGTGGGAAAAGGGGGGAAAGGCACAGAGTGATGCCGTGGGCTGAAATGCTAGTGAAGGGGTCTCTGAGCTCCACAAGGAAGAGGTCACCCCGCATGGATGCATGCCATGGCATTGCCATCAAACCATGGCAGGCTGTGTGAGGCTGGGTCTCCTTCCCACTGCCACTGGGGAAGGCTCCCACGTCGCTGGCTGAGTTCAGCAGAGAAAAAGACAGAGCTGTCATTACAAATACACTTCAGATCTCTTCCATGGAGGAGGAGGAGGAGTGCCAACAAGACCAAAAATATGCAAAAGATCAACTCTCTGCTTAGAAGTGGCCTGGCTACCAGTTTCAGTCTCAGGCATTTGGCTTTGCTGTGGGAAGCCCTCATCATTTTCTGCTGTTTTACTCATAGCCAAAAATATGATGAAACCAGAAATGAATGTGTTTTTTTTTCTGTCTTATTACAGTAAGCAGCATAAATTATTCACCCATGAGACTCAACTGTATTTCTTACTCAAAAGGAGCTTCCTTTTGTCTTCAGAGGATCAGACCTCAGACCCCAGGGCTTTCCTGTCCACCACAGCCCGAACACACGGGGATATCATGCTGGCTTTTACCCAACATCCCCACAGACCCCTGGACCCAGGTGTCCCCATGTTAGGAGCAAACCCCGTTAGGTGGGGTGTGTAGTGGGGCAGAGAAAGGGCAGAGGCAGGTTTTGGGGCAGTTCCCAGTAGGCAGTGGGGACCCCCATCACAGCACCCATGCTGAGCCCTAGCACCAGGTCCTTCTAGAAATGCATGTCCTAGGACAATGTCAGTCTAATCAGTACCCTCTTCGTTAGCAGGGACCTATAATTAGAAGCAGCAGCCAGCCATCTGCTTTTATCTGGTCACATCACACGGTGCCTCTCTGCTGCCCTTTATTACTGGCCATCGTTTCAGATCAACGTTTCCCTCCACCCCCAAATACATCTTATCTCACTTTCATTATTGCTAATGACCAGCACTGGCAATGCTCCATGGCAGAGGAGTGAGAGCAGCAGCACTGGGAGTGCAGCAGAAAGCAAGCCTGTGTTTGCTGCCTGCCTGCCCGTTATTCCCTCCCATGGGATATACTTTTGGGGTTCACGGCCTTGCCAGTGGACCTTCCCAAAATACCCTCTGCCTCACATGGTGCACGGGGCTGAGAATATGAAAATGTTGGGGAAAACATACCTGCTCTCGAATATTCTGTGTTTTTTCAGCTTGTAAAATGCTTTCCCAAGTTTCCCATTGTATCTCATTCCCAGTGAGGACAGCATCTACCAGGACAACGAGCAGACACCCTTGTCCACACCACGGGCTGGGTAGCAAGACTTTGGAGGAAAGGAAGGAGAAAACCTCCTTTAATGCATCTTTACACTTGGTGCCTAGACAAAAGCATAAGAAGTATAAATGGATTAACAGCCATGGTTTATTAGCGCTCCTTAATTCACTTCACAGGGCTGAGGGAAAAGTTATTAGCAGATGTATGGCCAGTAATAAGCTAATTATAACCCTGTCAGATCAGAGATTTGAAGAGGTGGGTAGTTTTGTGTGTGAGATAACTATAATTGTCTGTTAAAGATTATGAATTAATATTGATTTAATAAAGCTGTGGCCATTTATTTCTGTGGTAAAGACTAGTTAGTTATTCTGTGAGCTGCCCCAGCACCATGGGAGGCAGCGACTCGTCTGCTGGTGGTTTGTATTTGGGAGGCCAAAATGCACATGGGACCAGTGCTGAGCCTGTGTCCTGCCTGTCAGCATTCCCATCACTGGCTTTGATGAGGATGTCTTCAGCACCTTGCTCCAAACTCATGCCCCGTGCCCTGCTGCACCACGGTGGCTTAGTCCCAGGGTCACAGGGCACCTTGTGGGTGGGAGAGCATCCCCCTGCACACCTCCTGTCCCTGGGGACAGCACTGGAGGGGGCCGTGGTGATGTGTCGTGCAAAGGCACAGTGAGCTGGGCTGTGCGAGGAGCCGTGGGGCCACAGTGCTTTTGTTGTGGGTAGGAAGCAGAGAGCACTCTGGCTTCCACTGAAGAGCATTAGTCACCACTCTGCTCTTCCACTCATTTTAACCATTTCTCTGTCTGGTGCCTGTAAAAAGGCATCTTTATTTGGCACCAAAGGGAAGCACACTGCTGCTGGGTGAGCAGCGTTTGCCTTTTCTGTCTTGTCAGGGGAGAAACGTTACCACCACCACACGCTGTTAGACACACACCTGCTGTAGGATGTGCTGCTGGATGAGGGTACCTGACTACAGCCTGTTGCCTTCTGTGCAGTGCAGGACATGCTCCTATGCCCAGTGCCCTCGTTGCCAGGATGCTGGCACTGGACAGGATGTATCTTCTTCAAGGCTTTTTCCCAGTGAGACCCATTGGGTGGCTTTGAGCATTTTAAGTGATTTACTTCTTCAAACAGATTTGGAGTTGAGTGCACCCCCTCCATCCACTCCATTATTACTTCTGTGCTATTTGCTGAAATAACATGGTAGCCGTCTCTAGCCGTTACCACTGGCATTAACATTAGCTGGCAGTGCCAAGGAGACACAGATCCTTCAGGAAGAGGCACCACTGCCAGGAGAGGTGTGCCATGGGCAGGAGGCGACTGCTTGCCCCTGCCTGCTCTCCCTGCCAGGGTCAGTCAGTTTGCATACAGCCCCTCTGCCCTTCCCCATCACAGGGCAGAAAGTGACATTTGCGCTTGCACCATGAATGCATTTGCTGGTTTGAGCTGAATTTAAAATCACTCTGTATTTACCTGAATTTAAAAGCTGATCCATTCAGGAGAAACATGAGCCTTTTGGGATCCTGTCTGCCCCCCGATGTGTAAAAACCTGCAGGCAGCCTTGGCACAACTTGTAAGGAGCCAGTGTGAGTGCAGGTCTGCTGGTGATGGGTGATTTGGGGTGGCCAGATGGAGCATTACCCACTGCTGGGTCCTGGCACAGGGCTTGTAAACCCAGCCCAAACCTACTGCGGAGTGGGGGAACAGGCAGCTGCTCAGAGCTGCTTGGAGCAGCCATTTGGGAGAGGGAGCCAAGGAAATGGCTAGAGAAAAGGACAGGCCAAACATTGTGGCCACAGTCCGGTCTGGCTGGGAAAGCACAACTCCTCTGCAACTGCAGCATGCCGGGATGCTGATGGGGATCCCTTCCTCACAGTGGGGTGCACAGTGTGGAATCACCCTTACACCTCAGGGATGAAGGCAGCCTTAGTGCTGCTTAGATCACTTCCCAGTTTACAGTCACCATCTAGGATCACTTCAGTTTTCCCCCTCTCAGCACGTAGCTGAGTACCACCTACTCCGGGATATTCACATCGCGTCATTTGTTTCCACAAACCACTGCCAGTTTGAAGGCAAGTACGGAAAAAGGCAGGAGCAGTCATCTCCTGCAG